>NC_079171.1:38087112-38144612 GCF_947568905.1 Ostrea edulis | reverse complement strand
CATAAAAGTTTTACATACAAATTTATAGGAAAAATCTTTTAAAATCAACTTCTCAAGAACCACTGAGCCAGAAAAGCTGAGATTTATATGAAAGCTTCCTGATATAGTGCAGATTATAAATTGCTAAGATCATGGCCCCCCGGGGGTCGGATGGGGCCACAATAGGGGGTCAAAGTTTTACATACAAATATATAGGAAAAATCTTCTTCCCAGAACCACTAAGCCAGAAAAGCTGAGATTTATATGAAAGCTTTCTGATATAGTGCAGATTCAGGTTTGTTGAAATCATGCCCCCCTGGAGTAGGATGGGGCCACAATAGGGGATCAAAGTTTTACATACAAATATATAGGGAAAATCTTTAAAAATCTTCTTCTCAAGAACCATTGGGCCAAAGAAGTTCATATTTACATGAAAGCTTTCTGACATAGAGTAGATTCAAGTTTGCAAAAACCATGGCCTCCAGGGGTAGGTTTGGGGCCATAATAGGGACTACGGTTTTACATGCAAATAGATATGGAAAATCTTCTGATATGGACCAAGGTGACTCAGGTGAGCGATGTGGCCCATGGGCCTCTTTTTTTTTATATAGTGCAGATTCAGGTTTGTTAAAATCATGGACCCCGGGGGACTGGATGGGGCCTCAAAGTTTTACATACAAATTTATAGGAAAAATCTTTTAAAATCTTTTTCTCAAGAACCACTGAGTCAGAAAAGCTGAGGTTTATATGAAAGCTTCCTGATGTAGTGCAGATTATAAATTGTTAAGATCATGGCCCCCGGGGGTCGGATGGGGCCACAATAGGGGATCAAAGTTTTACATACAAATATATAGGAAAAATCTTTTTCCCAAGAACCACTGAGCCAGAAAAGCTGAAATTTATATGAAAGCTTCCTGATATAGTACAGATTCTAAATTGTTAAAATTATGGCCCCCGGGGATCGGATGGGGCCACAATAGGGGGTCAAAGTTTTTTTTTCTTTTTCTTTTTTTTTTTCGTTGTTTTGTTTGTTTGGTTTTTTGTTGGTTTTTTTGTTGGTTTTTTTTTTTGAGATAGTGCAGATTCAAGTTTGTTAAAATCATGGACCCTGGGGGATTGGATGGAGCCTCAAGGGGGCATCAAAGTTTTACATACAAATTTATAGGAAAAATCTTTACAAATCTTCTTCCCAGAACCACTAAGCCAGAAAAGCTGAGATTTATTTGAAAGCTTTCTGATATACGGTAGTGCAGATTCAGGTTGTTAAAATCATGCCCCCCTGGGGTAGGATGGGGCCACAATAGGGGATCAAAGTTTTACATACAAATATATAGGGAAAATCTTTAAAAATCTTCTTCTCAAGAACCATTGGGCCAAAGAAGTTCATATTTACATGAAAGCTTTCTGACATAGTGTAGATTCAAGTTTGCAAAAACCATGGCCTCCAGGGGTAGGTTTGGGGCCATAATAGGGACTACGGTTTTACATGCAAATAGATATGGAAAATCTTCTGATATGGACCAAGGTGAGCGATGTGACCCATGGGCCTCTTGTTTTTTCAACAGATGCGTATCATTTAACAGTTTAATGCCAGATGGATATCAATGTATGCTATTTTTACATACGAATTCCAGGTCAAGTTTTAATTTCAAACAGAAATATACCCAACTTCTTCAACATTTACGTCTGTAAGAACGTGAGAAATTAAGAAAACCATATAGATCTATTAGACTATTTTCTTCACGTGGCTTTTCTCGTAGCTATACCGGAAATGTAAACAAGAAGTGTAAATACCAGAGTCAGACATGAAAATTTTCCAGAAATCGCAAGTTTCACAAAATAAAAAAATTCGGGGAGGGTAAATTTTGAGGGGCGGGCGGGTGGGGATAATAATCTATCAATTAAGTTGAATACTCAAGTTACGAGTTACCCAAAAGTTATTTCCCTTTGTCGAACTCTTTTGCATTTTATGACGTATGGTGGGTACACAATGTATACATTATATTGTAGACTGGCATTGTACATAACGATTACGTACGATTAATGTAATAAAAGTGTAACTTTTGTTTATATTAATCACTGGTATGCATATTCTGGCCATATCAAGCATAATTTGTTTGAATGAGATCATCAAATTGGCTACTGAATCATTATTCTTTTCCTCTTCTACATGAGTGACGCTTTTATCAAAGAAAGATGGCAATTAACAATAGTTGTTTGAGCCATTTTGTTATCCAATACTCATAAACTCACTAAAGTTGCCTTTTCCCTGAGATAGGATGGTCTCAGAAACTCTGGATATCATCTTTTAAGAAATAATACAACGATAGTAATTAGCAAATGTACCCACTGTCATCATATTTTACGTCATAATTTACGGAAGAGTTCGACAAAGGGAAATAACTCTTGGGGAACTCGGAACTTCCGTATTGGCCTTTCTTGTAATCCTTCATAGTTCTAGAGTTTTCACATTTTCGATCTCTCCAGAATCACGTCACCAATTTTAACCAAACTTAGCACAAAGCATCCTCGAGTTAAGAGGAATCAAATTTGTTCAAATTGAGGATCATACCGAAATCCAAGGGGAGATAAGAGATTGTGATAATAGGAAAAGAGGATATAATTCATAGATAGTGAAAATAGGGAGTGTTTTTTTTTAAAATCTTCTCAGGGCTTACTAAATCGGAAGCCCCGTTAGAATAGGTCCTCAGTACCCCTTGCTTGTTCTAAGAGACGATTATAATAATTCCTGAGAGACGTCCTTCAGATGAGACTGCAAAAACGGAGTTCGCATGATACAACAGGCGTGGCACAATAAAATTCTCTACCGGGACATTAAACAATATACAATCAATTTGTATAGTGATATCTATGATAGATAAATCCTTTATATTAATTAGTATGCAAACATCCTCATATAGTGTAGATTAATTGTAAGCATACATCGTTAGGTAGGGTATATTAATTACTGTGCAAACATCCTCAAGTAGTGTATATTCAAGTTTGTTCTCACCATGACCCCTGTTGGAAGACTGGCACCATCAGGGTCCATGTTATTATTTATTGATACATTTACCAGCATGATGCACTTATATCATTTCTATAATAAATATGTGAATATAGTTCAAGCGATTACAGAGTTTCTCTAAACGGGGAATCTTTGAAAACAAATACCCAGTAAACACTAATAATTTGATCAACTTCACTTAATTCATTTTGTAATGTTGCATTGTTTACATGTTTTCCATATTTATTCACATTTTGTACAGAAATATTTGAAAACAGAGGTTCGATTTGTCTGTAGCGAGTGTCATTATATGTCTGTGCCCCTGTAATCCAAGCTAAAAGTATATCTTAACATCTGACTTTTACACTTGGCAGCACATGAAGAACTACTCCATCCTGTTCCAGCGGGTGTCTTCCTGGTTAAAGCCGGCAGGGAGATTGTTTATTCAGGTGTTGTGCCACAGATACTTCCCCTATGCTTTTGACACTAAGCCTGGCTCAGACACAGAATGGATGGCGAAAAACTTCTTCACCGGGGGTACAATGCCTTCTGTAGATCTCTTCCACTACTTTCAGGTACATATAGTAAAAATTATCAGTTGGGGGGTATTTATAGTAGGGTAAATGGATTCATAATTCCTTTATTCGACAAAAGATGGTGATACAACAAAAGATGTACTAGTAGTTGTGTTTGTGGTTAGTGCTTCTCGGATGTTTTCAAAAATGAAACTCAATGAGCACACTCATCATGTTCAATAGATGGGATGACAGGGAGAATAAGGGGAGAATGAAGGTAGGAAAATAGAGAGAGGAATGGGAGGAGGGAGGAGTGAGAGTAGAGGGAGGGGCATAAGGAAGTGGAGAGAGGGAGGGGCATAAGGAAGTAGAGAAAGGGAGGGACATAAGGAAGTGGATAGAGGAGGGACATAAGGAAGTGGAGAGAGGGAGGGGCATAAGGAAGTGGAGAGAGGGGGGACATAAGGAAGTGAAGAGAGGGAGGGGCATAAGGAAGTAGAGAGAGGGAGGGACATAAGGAAGTGGAGAGAGGGAGGGGCATAAGGAAGTGGAGAGAGGGAGGGACATAAGGAAGTGGAGAGAGGGAGGGGCATAAGGAAGTGGAGAGAGGGAGGGGCATAAGGAAGTGGAGAGAGGGGGGACATAAGAAAATGAAGAGAGGGAGGGGCATAAGGAAGTGGAGAGAGGGAGGGACATAAGGAAGTGAAGAGAGGGAGGGACATAAGGAAGTGGAGAGAGGGAGGGGCATAAGGAAGTGGAGAGAGGGAGGAACGTAAGGAAATGAAGAGAAGGAGGGACATACGGAAGTGGAGAGAGGGGGGGACAGAAGGAAATGAAGAGAGGGAGGGACATAAGGAAGTGGAGAGTTACACCTCCATGTCTATTTTCTCACCTTAACATATGCAGGTGTACTGCATTCTGTTTTTCACAACCTGGAACCAAACTAACAACTCACCAATAGTTTAGAAATGTTTGTAACTACTGATGTTTTTTAGTCACTATTGTTTATTGTTCTATTTGTACCAACAGATAGCTTTGGTGAATGACATAAGCATGTACAAGTTCGGGGGGGGGGGGGGGGGGGGGTCCCTTTGAGGCACTTGTTATGCAGTATAAACAGCTCACAGCTTATTTTTACAAGTTTAATTTTACAAGTACATACAACCGTGTTTATAAAATCTGTAGTGGCTTTGGAATTCTTAATCATGTTTTTGTGCAAAACATTTTCCTACCAAATTTCACGTTGTGTACAGCAATGTTGTGATTAGTGCACATCTTTGACATTCTGGTCATGGTAGCACAGTGGTCAAGACGCTGACTTCAAAACTAGTAGACATGGGTTCGATTCGAGATATTAGTGCCATATCCAATCAAAGATGACCTTTAGTTGAAGTGCCACACATTTTGAGCAATGCACGACATTCAAGGTCATACTAGTAAGGGTACTCTATCATGTGTATTGTGACATTGAACCAGCATTTTTAAAGTTACAGTGCTCCCTCAATATAACAACACCAACACCCCCCACCCTGTTATAACACCACCCCCCGATTATTGCTGGAAAATCCTAAAGAACAGAAATCTCCTGGTGTTAACACCCCCATTATACTGTGAACAAAGCATAATGCCTCATGCCACTAACAAATAGTCAAATGTTATAAGGTTTACCCTTGATAATGATCCCAATTACCTAACACCCATCAGTAATCACACCTGCACTTTGATAGCAGTGTGGTGAAGTGTGACAGTCTGGACAAGGTATTCAGGTTGTCAGGTAAATACAAATAATTGCTGAATTAAACTCCAAATTATCTAAACTATGGTTATACATGTATGGAATGGAGCCGAAATGAATTTACAGAATTTAATTTCTTTTGACTGCTAAGTGAATTGTCTGTAATGGTAAATTTGTTATATTGCAACCCTCGTTTTATTGCTCAAGTTGGTTTTGAACAAAAGTTGGCAATACATTAAAGGGACTGATTCACGATTTTACCCAAAATTTTGTTTTTCATTTTTAATGAACAAAATCTACTGTCTAATGTGTTTGAAAGATTTCACATGAAAATTAAGGTTATACATCATCACAGAAGCTCATTTTAGAGAGTTTATTATTTGTTTTGTAAACAAAGATTGCGGTATACTATTGTTTACGAAATTTTCAAAAGAAATGGATATCGATCAAAGTATTATCTTTCATATTTCAAGCATTTTGAGGTGAAATGTGTCATCTTAAAGTTAAAATTTGTGACTATGCAAAATTAAGATGCATTATATTAAAAAATCAATATTTCACTTGTTTGTTTGTTTACGTAAAAAGACTCGAGTCTTTGTTTACATAACACATATTTAAGGCTAAAATATTACATTTATTCTTGCATTCAGAAGGTCAAAATTTTGGCTGTCAACATTAAATGAGTTATATTTCTAATGTTTAACATCAAAAATGAAAAATATTTTTATCAAAAATTGTGAACCAGTCCCTTTAAGGGAGCACTGTATATCTAAAAGACCTGCATCTTTCACTTCAAATGGCAGGCGAGTGGCAAAGGAACATTCACTGTCTATGCAGTGCTGGGATTGAGATTTGAACCTTGGACCTATCGATTGTAAAGAAAACACCCTAAGCACTTGCCTACCCTGAGATTTTGTCATTTTTCTGAACTGTGTTTTTTTTTTTTTTTTTTGATAGAGAGATGTTTTACTAGTAGGTGAATGGCTTGTAAATGGTGGAAATTACAGCAAGACGCTGGAGGCGTGGCTAGTTGCCATGGATACGAACAAAGACAAAGTGAAGAGGATATTCCAGCAGACGTACGGGCAGGACGCGGACAAACAGATTTTTAACTGGAGGCTGTTTTTTATTTTCTGTTCCGAGGTGTTTGGTTACAGTGGGGGAAATGAATGGCATATTGCTCAGTATCTGTTCCAAAAGCAGCTCAACAGTGCCTTATAGAAACCGTGTGTCACATATCATTATGAACTGGTCAGACTATTTGATTGTGATTAACAGTGCTTTATAGAGGCTGTGTATAACATATACTTAATATGAACTGGTCAGACTATTTGATTGTGATGAACAGTGCTTTATAGAGGCTGTGTATAACATATACTTAATATGAACTGGTCAGACTGTTTGATTGTGATGAACAGTGCTTTATAGAGGCTGTGTATAACATATACTTAATATGAACTGGTCAGCATGTTTTACTGTGATTAACAAACAGTGCCTTACAGAGACTGTGTATAACAATTATGAACTGGTCAGTATGTTTAATGTCCTCAGCAGCGCCTTATAGAAACTGTATGACATATCATTAATATTATGAACTGTAAAGAACTTATTTCTGGTCAGCATGATTTATTGTTGGTATTGACAATGAAAGGTTATCAGTTTTCTTTTTTAAACTGTTATATTTATGGTATGTATGAAATATATTACAAAAACATTGAAAGAGTGGATTTTTTTATATATTATATAATCTGGTTTATTTTCAAGACTATGCCATTTAAGATTTTAATTACTTTAGAAAAGATTGTATTTGATAAGGAAATTTGTCTCCTTGAGGCTTTTTATTGAAGTCATTGTTAAACAGCCTGAAACGTTTTGTCCTTGATACTTTAGATAGCATTACTCTACAGCTTAATCCTGGAAGAGGATGTAAATTTCATATCAAAATTATGTTATTATACCCCCCGCAACAAGTTGTGGGGGGGGGTATACTGGAATCGGGTTGTCCGTCCGTCCGTCCGTCCGTCCGTCCGTCTGTAGACGCAATGGTTTCCGGACTCTAAAGCATTATCCTTTCCACCTACCGTCACCATATCATACATATGGGCTACCCATGGGATGAAGATGTTCCCTATCGATTTTGGGGTCAAAAGGTCAAAGGTCAAGCGCACTGGACATCGAAGAAGCAATATGGTTTCCGGGCTCTAAAGCGTTATCCTTTCCACCTGCAGTCACCATATCATACATATGGACTACCCATGGGATGAAGATGTTCCCTATCGATTTTGGGGTCAAAAGGTCAAAGGTCAAGTGCACTGGACATCGAAGTAGCAATATGGTTTCCGGGCTCTAAAGCCTTATCCTTTCCACCTGCAGTCACCATATCATACATATGGACTACCCATGGGATGAAGATGTTCCCTATCGATTTTGGGGTCAAAAGGTCAAAGGTCATGCGCACTGGACATCGAAGTAGCAATATGGTTTCCAGGCTCTAAAGCGTTATCCTTTCCACCTACAGTCACCATATCATACATATGGACTACCCATGGGATGAAGATGTTCCCTATTGATTTTGGGGTCAAAAGGTCAAAGGTCAAGGGCACTGGACATCGAAGTAGCAATATGGTTTCCGGGCTCTAAAGCGTTATCCTTTCCACCTACAGTCACCATATCATACATATGGACTACCCATGGGATGAAGATGTTCCCTATCGATTTTGGGGTCAAAAGGTCAAAGGTCACGCGCACTGGACATCGAAGTAGCAATATGGTTCGGTTTGTCATGCCATTTGTTTTTTACACTCAGAAAAGAGGTAGTTTATACCTATTACCAACACCCTTTGGGAGATTGGGGTAAGCGGGGGGTATTCTTAGTGAGCATTGCTCACAGTACCTCTTGTTTTTCATAAGAGTTGGAAATACCATGAGCACGAATTGTGCTCCTTTGTCAGCTGACCTGTTTCTGGATCCTTATGTGGCAGAATTTATTCAAAAAAATTCTCTTGCTGTGGCCTTCAACTCAATATTTAGATATATTGACAATGTTTTATCTATTAACAATAATCACTTTCATTCATATATCGATTTGATGTCTCACAGTGAACTTGAAATAGAAGACACCACAGAGTCTTCCACACACCCCAAACAAAGTAGAAAAAAATGTTTCAGAACATGTGTCCCCCCCCCCCCCCCCCCCATCTCCCATGATGCAAAATTGAACAGCGTTATACAAATGTAGCATTTAATTGAGAGTAGTACCAAAACAATTCAAGATATTGAGCAGACAACATCTTCCTATATCTAGAATGAATTGACCCTTGACCATGTGACCTTAAAATCAATAGGGTCATCTACTCCTGAGGATGCACCAGTGTCAGTCAAGCAAATGATTCTTAAAATATAGGAGACAATATATTACTATCATGTCCAGATTAATTGATGTTTTCCGTCACACTTAACAATTTTTCAGTTATCTTGTGGCGCCCAGTTTTATTGATGGAAGAGAGAACCCAGATACAATGTACCTGGGAAGAGACCACCGACCTTCCGAAAGTAAACTGGGAAACTTTATCACTTACCGGCGCAAGTGGGATTCGAACCCGCGCCAACAGAGGTGAGAGGCCGTGTGATTTTGAGCGCGATGCTCTAACCACTCGGCCACGGAGGCCCCCCCAGATTGACCTTTGGTCATGTGACCTTAATGTCAATAGAGGTCATACTCCTCATGATGTACCAGTATACCAAGTCTGAAGTTTGTCAAGCAAAGGGTTGTCAAAATATTGAGTAGACAGTATCTTCCATTGTCCAGAGTAGATTGACCATGTGACCTCAATATCAGCATACTAAGTTTGATGTGTGTTACGGAATGTGTTCTCACCGTTAAAGCCTTCATCTGTTTTAATCTGAAGTAATGACAGATTGATTGATTGTATATTGTTTAACATCACTCTCGAGAATATTTCGCTCATATGGAGACGTCACCATTGCCGGCGAAGGGCTGCAAAATTTAGGCTTATGCTTGTTGCTTACGGCATTTGAGCAGGCAAGGATCTTTATCATGCCACACTTACTGTGACACAGGGCCTCAGTTTTCGTTTTCTCATTCGAAGGAATGCCCCATTTAATCGCCTCTTACGACAAGGAAGGGGGTATTGAGGACCTATTCTAACCCGGATCTCCACGGGACCGAAAGTAATGAACATGTCCCTTGTTTGGTCAAAGAGTAATAAACACAAGGCATATTGATCGTACACAGAGTTATTTATAACATGATAAAATAGGTGATTGTCATCATAATTATTACACACAAAAATAATTGTGAAGAACATTGTCTCTGAATGATCATTACAACATGTAAATGAAGAGAAGAAGTGAAATGAATTGACTAATACATGCTTTTGATTTAAAAAAATTATATATATATATATATATATATATATATATAATCCAAATAGAAAGAGTTGATATCACACAGTCAAAATAATTCAATAAAAGAGCAGGAAAATATATATGTATAAGCAAGGTATCGACCATTGTCCACAGTTTTGGACTGTATTATGAGAAGTGACCTTTGATGACTTTGACGGAGGTGAAGACACACTACTGGGCGAAGTAGTATATAAAACTTTCTTTAAATATATCATCTCGGAAACAAAAATTGCGAATTTTCTCAATGGCTTACTGTAAACGAACTTTTTGTCGTGAACGAGATATTTTCGCTAGAATATCGAGGACCTAATCATCGCAAATATTTCTCGCCGCGAACCAGTTCATTAATATCTCTTGTATTTGTTTGAGATAATCTAAGTCGTGAAAATTAGTCGCCGTGAACTAGTTCATCACTGGTAGAGCGCGAAATAAAGTAGTCGTGAATACAAGCTGGTTAACAGTATATTACTGAATGATGTGGAGACACACATGTTGTTCCATACAGTTCTGTGTGATAGTCCTCAGTCTGTGGGAAGGGTATAGCTAGACAATACATCTCTACTTTTGACCACATAAATTTGACTGGTTATAATATAGAACATGCTGTTTAAATTGTCAAGAATGTGCATATAACATGACCAGACGATGACCTTGAAATTTTCCATCTGACCTTATCTAAAGGTTATCAACACACCCTTAGGCCACAAGCAAACTTTGTGTAAAATATTTAAACATCTGCCGTCTCATCGTTACAGAATATATGATCAGAACAGGGTTGCAAAGGATGGATGGAGAGATGGGTGAATAATCAGAATGATTTCTTTTTTGTGGGGGTATTTAGTGTATGCATGACTGTCCAAACGGTGTCTCAAGTAACAATACTGCTATAAGTTTATTGTACAGTATGTAAGATGTTTATGACGTAAGATATGACCTAAATATTAAATGAACTGATAGTTGTAACAAAGATGATCTATGGGGTACTGTTTTCATCGTTGAACTGATGGTAGTGATCAAAATCATGTTGTTTTCTGTTCTTGGGGATCTAAAACAGATTAAAATGATATGAATACATAGTAATATACATGTATAATAATTTTGATGTAGTAAATATAATAATCTTTATATTGTAGTAAATGTAATAATTTTGATACAGTAGTAATTTTGATATTGTAGGAAATAGAAGATTTTGATTACAGCGTGGATTATCATTTAATATTTGCATGCATTATTTGTAAAATGAAATGTTTAGGGTAAAACGGAGTGAATATATATAAACATTGCTAAAAATACAGTGAAATGTAAATATACTTACCTGAAGTTACCCTGGTTACTGATGGGGTGATTTATTTAGCCCTGTAACAGACCTACTCAGGGGGGGGGGGGGGGGGGGGGGGGGGGTGGGGGGGGGGGGTCCAGTAATTTTCCAAAGGGGGATTCTACCATTAATTTTGGTTTTCAAAAAGGGATTCAGCCCTCAAAATATGTTATCTAAATTTATTTTCACCTATTTTGGCAACATTTTCTGGCAAATGGGGTGGGGACAATCCCTAGACCCCCAGCCCCCTTTGGATCCGCCACTGCTACTTACTCTTACCTAATGTTGAAGCATAAACGATTGACTTGGCGCTTTTTCCGTGCTCGTTGAACATGGCCAGGGAGATGATATATTGTGTTCCTGGTTCTGTAAAATCCAGAACGGTAAAATAATGTATCACAAAATGAAAGAAGAAGAACTTAGCAACTGACATACAGTATAGTTCATAGGAAAATCAGCACATAAAAAAACCCATACCGAATGAATCTGTAATTACAGTGAAGTGATTGTCATTCCCTTTACTTTTAAAGCATATAAGGAACTTAATGAGTATAATGAATCAAAATTGTTAATCCCCAGCATTTTGCTATAAGCGTGTTTTTGATGAACTTAACTTACCAGTTTTAAGTTGTAAAAGTTATCGTCAGTATTATGGATACTATTTATTGTCAATAATAAGTATTGTGAATAATAAGTATTCATTCAAAATATGCTTTGACACAGGCCTTAAGATTTTAATCAAAATGCTTGGGGATCCGGGTTTGACTAGGTCCTCAGTATCCCGTGTTTGTTGTAAGAGGCGACTAAATGAGCTGGTCCATCGGATGAGACCGCAAACATTGAGGCCTTGTGTCACAGCACGGGTGGCAAGACAAAGATCCCTCCCTGCTTTAAGACAATAAGCGCCGAGCATAGGCCAAAATTTTGCAGCCCTTGACCGGCAATGGTGACGTCTCCATATGAGTGAAAAACTTTCGGGTGAGACGTTAAATAATATACAATCAATCAATCAAATGACAGGCGCAATATAGTGTACAATCACCCAGTTTACGGTGATATATCATAAGCAAAAGAATTTACAGTGAATTAAAACACCTGTATAGCGAATGCATGACACTTCGCTGTAAGCGTGAATTCATTTTTAAAGTGTTCAATGTAACATTGTTCTACTGCATTTACCCAATTTTGTGACTCTAAAACTCCTCTGACTTGCGGGTATGAACTCCTGGTTTTCATTTGATTCTTTGATGCCAAATCCTAACAGAAACAATGAAAACACACAATGAGTGACAGGGAACTTAATCTTAACAATACACCCAATAAAAATAAAAGAAACGAAAGTGATGGCAGAGTAGCCGAAACTATTGTCAGAATACAATACCTGAAGTGAACATATCAGAATACAATACCAGAGGCGCACATTTAATTGGAACTTAATCAGCCTCGTTTGGGGATTATTCTTACAGATACATACCCAGGATGAATCCGACGATCACGTGGAGGTAATCTTTGAGGGGTGGTTTCCAGTTCACATCCAGGAAGTCCGGCCCTGAGAACACGGAAGTGATGCTAGGTGTTGGCAGTGCGTGGATTGTGTCCTCTGAAATCATGCATGAAAAGGTGATGATTACGAACAGCGACCACTTTGTTAACTCCTTTAAAAGGAATACAAGATAGAGAGTTTGGCAAACAATGACTCCTGAGTATACCAGAGGTGAGATCAGGAACATAGGAGTAAGCATCCCCTGTCAACTAGTCACACCAGCCGTGAGCCCTATATCTTGGTCAGGTAAACGGAGTAATCCGTAGTCAAGTCAGTGTGCCTAGAACGGCCTAGCTATCGGTATGAACACGTCAAACAGCATTTGACCCAATGAAAGGTTGTATTGGCAAATATATCGTTATAACGACCATAACATTTGCGAAATATTGACTTAAAACGAGATTGTTGAAACCCCTGTAACATCACTTGTTTGTCAGTAGCCTGCCTTGATTTGAAAACTGATCATATGCAGAACAAGCTCCTGTGTATCAAATCAGTTGAGATATATAAACACCATATGCTGGTGATAATGGAGTATTGCTACATGAATATGGGGAGATGATGATAGAGAAGATGAAATCATCCCGTTTGTCATACAGTTGAGTTGTTAGTTGGTCGTTAATATTTGTTTTCAATAAAATATCTAAGCAGATGCGGAGGACTCTGTGGTGTCCTTAATTTCGTGTTCACAGGGACATATCGAATCGACATGTGAATGAAAATGATTATTGTCAATAGACAAAACGTTGTTGATGTATCTATTAAATGTCGAGTTGAAGGCCACAACATTAATTTTTTTCTTATATAGAAGCTTTTGAATAAACTCTGCTCCTGGGAATATAAAAAACAGGTCAGCTAACAAAGCAGCACAATTCGTGCCCATTAGAATTCCAACAGACTGTTGGAAGACTTGATCACCGAAGACTACGAAGATAATGTCAATGAGGACTCCAGAATAACTTTTTTGCTTCAATTCCAGAGTATTTGTGCATGGAATCAGAGTGATGTTTAACAAAGTAATTTTTGGATGAATGATCATGAGATACTGTTATTTCTCTTTTTCATTTTTGATGAAGAAGCAATTGTCTATGATGTCAAAAAGTCTGGGTTTTTTCTCCTCTAGTGTTTCCTATACAAGCCAAAGGAAAACGTTTTGATACTCGTATCAACATGTAACCCTGTTCCCTATACAAACTTGGAAAGAACTTTTTGATATACACGGGTCTCCTATACAGACTTGGGGAGGACGTTTGGATTTCCTCTAGTTTTTCTATATAGACCTACGGGTACTTGTTCGATATCCTCTAGTGTTTTTTATACAAACCTAAAGAGAACGTTTTGATTTCCACTGTATGGGACAGTCGAGCATCTGTGTTGTCCTTGTAAAATACACCGACTCGGACGTAGTACGTCGTGTCAAATGAGAGGTTCCTCAAAATCAGAAATGTCCGGTCCGCAAACTTCACCCGCCATTTCTTCTCGGCCTCCTTTTTGTAATACACGTTATATCCTACGGAAAATGAATGAAGACTTGTCATAACATGTAGGTCAATGCACAGCTTGAAACGATGTAAACATTCGCAATGGTGTTCACACTGCATGTATGTCGTCCTTTGAAGAATTGTGTTTATACATGTACTCGTGTAGCCCTGAATCTGGTTACATGTCCGAGTTTGATATTTACTATCGACCATTTTATCATCATGCTAACAACCTTCACTACTGCACCTCAGTGCCAAGATGGGATAAGATAAGTCTCGGCAATAGTGAATGATTATCGAATGGAACGGAAAACTAAGAGTAACAAACTAAAGAAAGGTCTTACCCAGTGACGGTCCCTGGATCTGAGGAGGTGGGCGCCACCTAACGTTCACCGTCGGGATCTCGCCGTGATTTAGCTCAAGGCTCACATTTCTCGGAGCGTCATCTGAATTATACATGAAAAAACATCAAGCATCTCCGCATGTTCCACTATGTTCACGGCGAGGTGAATCCAAGTTTTTAATAAGGATAGAGCCCGTTGAGAAAGTTCTCATATATTTATTCCGACATCATAATTTTAAGGGGTACGAGTGCAAATGAAAGATTTAACGGTTCATTAGGATTAAATTTTTGTATGTTGTAGTTAATCCGGCATTATTGAATTTTGTATTTAATTTATACCAAATCTGTTTAGATCTCCTTCCTTGTCATCGTCATTGGAGGATACTATTGTCATTCTCCCGTCTCCTAGTGGAATCAATAACAAAAATCGTGTTATAACAGGCATCTCTAACATAAATCGAAACAAACATACTTAAGGAGGGATGACACGTTTCTACCAAAGTATGCCATTGATGAAAAACTGAAATAGGAAATTTAGATTTCGTCCTTTGAATCTACATCGCCTTCCCGGTTAGTTGCTGGAAATCTAAAGACAGAACAATTATAGAAGATTCTAATTTTCTAACAAAAACTTTTAACTGAACTTGCAATTTTACTGTAACATTAGGCAATATTCTAATATTACAAATATCCTGCATTTGTTATTCAATATATTTTTGCGGTGCCATACCTCCTTAAACATCTAGGATATTTCCATTACTAATGAAATTTTGTGATATTTTATTTGAATTAGATTTTTGCGAAAAGATATTGTTCCACAAATCTATCAATTTACCTACCGTTGGGTTAATCAATCAAATTACCTGCCGTTGGATTAATTAATCAAATTACCTGCCGTTGCAACAGCGATCACCGCTTCACTTTCTCCAAAATTATTGAAAGCTCGCACGCTAATTATGTAATCATGGTTTTGCCCTGCAAGGAAAGAAATTAACACCATGTCATTCTCTCACCAGAGGGCGCGTTACGCAAGCTTCACATTCTCTCATCAGAGGGCGCGCTACGCAAGCTTCACATACACCTCTGTCAACGCTTGGAATCACGTGACAATATAATAAAATGATTATGAACAATCATTCTCGGTTTCCTTTCCGTTTAAAAGTTCTGGTAACAGGTGATGACATCAGGCTCTTTTCATAGCCCACTGGCACTTTGATAAGTACATATTTACCATTTAGCTGTTTTTCTCTTAATTCACAAGTTTTATTGTATTTTCACAGCCTTTCTTACTTTTGTTTTCATGTTTACATTCAAATATTCACAACCGCCGCGGTGGCCGAAAGGTTAGAGCGTTCGCCCAGCATGCGGAAGGCTCGGAGTTCGAATCCCGGCCGCGACACACTTAAGTCGTTGAAACAGGTAGTGACAGTTCCATCACCAAACGCTCGGCATCAGATGTGAATGTCACGGGTCCTCGCAGATGACCTTAAAAATGGATGATCCGTGTCACAGTAGGTGTGGGACGCTAAAGCACCCTCACTGCTCAATGCCCGTAAGCGCCGAGCATAGGCCTAAATTTGAAGCCCTTCACCGGTCTTGGTGACGTCTCCATATGAGTGAAATATTTTCGAGTGAGACGTTAAGCAAGATACAATCAATCAATCAAATCTTCATAGTATGAAGTAGTTCCAAATTTAGGATCAGAAAACGGCGATTTTAAACAATTTACAGTAAGTATCAATTTACTTGCAGTCGAAAACATAAGTGTTGGATATTAGAAACTTTTACAAAATTTCTGTAAAAAGTCGTTGACAGAGGTGTAGCGCGAGGAGCGCACGGAACTCTGGGTAGAGAATGACACCAGTTATCTACATGCAGCGCCCCCAGACGCTCATAGAAAGAGCGTTCGGTGATCACGAACCTCTTCCCGTCAGAGTAGCCTTTCTATACTTGGAACTCTCCAAACTTCAAGTCACTTATTGGTGCACGAGTGTTAGACTTTCCACCTCCCTTTCCAAATAGTTATGCTGCAAGTAACGCCAGTGGAAGATTGAATACTTAATGATCGCCAAAACCGCCCGCTGGTAACATGCTTTCAATTACGTACCCAACAACACATGCGGCGCTGGCAATACCGGTCCAGCTAAATCAATGAGAGCATCCTACTTTGTGTATTATCTAACATCATTGAACGGACGGACTCCCAGATAAAAAAAAAAACCCACTGATATCCATGACGAAAGGAGAGCGTATGCTAGAAGCTGACTTAAATAAATTACTTGAACATTGACTGAATATTGTGTGTGTATATATGTACTTAGGAAATAAATTTCATAAGTATGGATTGTGATGTTTCAGTCCAACGCATACTTCACGAAGCGTTGCAATTCATACCCTTATGTATTTTCAAAACTGAAATCTATTTTTAATATTTTCATTCTGTTTTGATTTCTGTCCCTGTCCTTAAAATTAGACAGTCTATATTATCAAGATGCATACGCGCGTTGTTCAAAACTACAACTCATTCATGAAGAAATAGACATCAGTACAATTTGTAGAGATATAGTATCAAAGAGAAATATCCAATTTAATTAAAATTAGATCCTAATATACGCTCACAATCGCTACATTAACAGAGTATACGGTGCGGATCTAGGAAGTTTGATTTTAATTAGATTGTGAAATATCCAAACATTCTTACGTAGTTTATGAATTGTATACTGAGTTTTGCCAGCACTAAGGACCTCTCGGTACACCTCGGGAATAAACCTTCCGTATCCAACGATGTATCCGTGAACAGGAACATCGGGATCCCTCGGTCTGTCCCATCGCAAAGCAATTCCATATGGTACCTGTTTCGTTGTAACATTTTCAGGCTGTTTCGGGAGTTCCCTGATAACTGGAAATGTGTATATCATTAATAACATATAATCCACGAGGCAAAACTGCAAGTAAAAAGTTGTTTTGATTATTATGAAATAGGATTTATTTGAACGGAATTCCTAATTTCGTTTCCCTGCGCTCGGGTGTGTGCTGAACTTATAAAATATACAATATCATATCGATTTATAATCCACTATCACATATACATGTAGAATATCACTTAAAATGTATAATTACCACCAAATAGGACAGAAATTCACACAGCACCAAAATTTTACCACGCTAAATAAAACACGCATACAATGTTATAGCAGACTGGCACTCCATCACCACAGCGAACATTATGACGTTTTCTTTTTCGAAAACGTTTAAAGTTGAAATGACACGAGCAACTGAACACATTCTTTTTTTTTTACAAGACCATTGCAGAGACGACAATTTTTAAAACAGTATGCCTCTGTATTCGACATTGAGTTATTATGTCACCGAGGTGGCTTCTGTTCCACGCAAATAAAAGTTGAGTACATGTAATCCATCAATCAGTCGCTTCGACCAAAGACGAGGTTTCAACCTCGGTGCCCCTTCTAGATCCGCCACTGCACATGTGTACAACTACAAATGTTTGGTACGTCAACCAGATCCATTTTGAAATGCGTTATCTTCCCTAATCTATTTTCTCTCACAAATAAATAGCAAGTTTTTGTAGTTTACAAAAAATATTTCTTTCGTAAATGACAACAAATTGGGTTTACATAATGAAGACGAATTAGATGATTGGCTGTAGGATCTTCATGGTACATAGATGCATGAATACGATTTAAATCCTTCATAAACAGAAGCATAAAAAACAAATCGAAACGTAAAACCTCAATTTTTTCTCCAATCCGGAAATGTCAAATATAAATGTGTAAATAACTCTACATTTAGTTACCCGGAAGTGGGAGGGTGCTGTGTGTCAACCATGTCGTAAAAGGCCCTGTTCCGTTGAGGGTCATGGCGGCCACCCGCATATAGTAACTCGTCCCCGGCAGCAGATCTGTCATAATAAAGAAATGTAGACGACTGTAGATCGTGCAAAGAACATTGACCCTACGATGCAAATACATGTACTTTGAAGTAACAGTTATTGTGTATTTCATGGCACACTGCATATGAGAAGAGAAGATTGGATCGAACAAAATGGGGGACATTGCATCTTAAGTTACTAGTATTCTAGTATTCGAATATGATATCATCTATAAAATGAGTCTAGTGTTGGATGAACTACTTATTTCTAGCTCTGCCTGATAGCAAAGTTTACGTCTCTTTCAGTAGTTCGTTAAATCGTCTTTATGTACAGGTATACATTGCGGCAAAAAAAAGGTAACACGAATGTGCATCTGTGACTTCAAAATCAATGAACATCCCTTAAAAAGTAGGTCAAGACCGTCTCAAAATTGTCTTTCCAGTTCTGCCTAAGTTTTTAAGGGTTTCAATCTCGTTATAAGCTTACACTATGACGTTGGTCTTTTATGTACCAGAGAAGTTGTGATCCCTGATACGGAGCACCGTATTACCGTCCCATCCGACGGATCATAGAACTAAACCGACATGGTTCGAAACCATTTGTGATCGCAGAATAGGCTGCGATAAATTGTTAGCATTGTCACGGATAATCATTGTCTAATTAGGATTAAAATCTTATATTAAAGCATATGATTATGGTGTACGAAACCAAAGATTCCAAGAAATAGAAGGTGAAATCTTTAAGTTGAGCTAATGGTGAAATTTTCTTATGGTGATGGTGTCTACAACGATTACAGCAGAATACCCACCCCGAACAATGATGCCGGTATTATTTGTGTGTTGTATGGTGTCCTCGACTTTGTCTGCTGACCGGAAAGCCACGACGTACTGAGTGACCACTCCATTCGTTTGACCATCGGGAGGGGGTCTCCATTGTAAAGTGATACCCTTCCAAACAAAGTCAAAGAAATGTCTATTAAGTGTGCACGTCATCAGTGTCAACAGAGAAATACATAGCTTATCTATTTAATCTTTCTCTCTATCTAACTATCTATCACTGTCAAACTTTTGTGTGTTACTGTAAAAGACGATCGCCAGAGACATAATTACACACATTGGTAACGTATTATCTGTAAGCATGGTAACAACTGAGCCCAAAATAACGATATTCTGATCAAAGACACTTCTCAGAAATGCAGAACATTACCTGTTGAATGGATTGATTTAAAAAGCAATATAATCAACGCACAAAAAACTTCAAAACCAGCAACGCATATTAATTTGAATACTCCGATAGATAGCCCTAATAGCCTCATTTTGAGTGCATACACAGGTTGGTGTACTGAGCTTAAAAACTCGAATTCGATTCGTTGCTCTTAATTTTTTTTTATTCGTTGTTGAACTTTATGACAACCGGGATGACTTCAGCTTCTCCATCGTCAACTTCCCATATTAATGTAACAATATTCCATTATCACCTGCATGCATATGGTATTTATGTCTCACAACTGATTCGATACGCAAGAGCTTGTTCTGCGTATGATAAGTTTTTATATCGAGGCAGACTACTAACAAACAAGTTGATGTTACAGTATCGTTTGGAGTCATAATTTCGCAAATTTTATGGTCGCTATAACGATCTAATCTGTCAGTGGACAAAATGCTGTCTGACATGTTTCATACGAATTGAGGCCGCTCTTTACACACTGATTTTGAATACGAATCATTCCGTTTGCCTGACTGAGATAGGGGGCTTGCGACGGGTGTGACAGGTTGACAGGGGATGCTTACTCCTCCTTGACATCTGTTCCTATAACTGGTGTGTCCGTGTGTGCCCTAATTTTGTATTTTCTATACGAGCTTTTATATTGATCATTGTTCATTATTTTCACCTTTTCATAATTTTTTCGATACGTTATTCAATGACAACGTTCTTAGATATGACCTCGTCAGTTTGAGTGCGATATAAAGTTCAATGAATGTCATCTTCCCGATTATATATAAAGTATTACTAAGGGTTATATAAACGTCACTGTGACCGCCTATAGTGGACCACAATGTCTAACATACATCACATGTTATAGTGTTACCGGTTACAGTCAATTGCATACATCAAACGATATTTTACCGGTTACAGTCAACTGCATACATCAAACGATATTTTATCGGTTACAGTCAACAACTTCATACATCAATCGTTATTTTATCGGTTACAGTCAACAACTGCATACATCAAACGTTATTTTACCGGTTACAGTCAACAACTGCATACATCAAACGATATTTTACCGGTTACAGTCAACAACTGCATACATCAAACGATATTTTACCGGTTACAGTCAACAACTGCATACATCAAACGATATTTTACCGGTTACAGTCAACAACTGCATACATCAAATGATATTTTACCGGTTACAGTCAACAACTGCATACATCAAACGATATTTTACCGGTTACAGTCAACAACTTCATACATCAAACGTTATTTTATCGGTTACAGTCAACAACTTCATACATCACACGTTATTTTATCGGTTACAGTCAACAACTTCATACATCAAACGTTATTTTATCGGTTACAGTCAATAACTGCATACATCAAACGTTATTTTACCGGTTACAGTCAACAACTGCATACATCAAACGTTATTTTACCGGTTACAGTCAACAACTGCATACATCAAACGTTATTTTACCGGTTACAGTCAACAACTGCATACATCAAACGTTATTTTATCGGTTACAGTCAACAACTGCATACACCACACGTTATTTTACCGTTTACAGTCAACAACTGCATACATCAAACGTTATTTTATCGGTTACAGTCAACAACTGCATACATCACACGTTATTTTATCGGTTACAGTCAATAACAATATATATCAAACGATATTTTACCGGTTACAGTCAATAACAACATTCATTATATGATTGAATAATTCCTAGCTCTCTCATTGGCTGAGATCCAACAATGTAGAAATCATACTACGTTATGTTTACCTGTACGTGACCTTCCAGATGAACATAAGGAATTATTTTTTCCACATAGGACCAAAAATAGGTCGGAAACTTCCAATTTGACGCGATCGATTATACTTATTTTTGCCGTCCAATGAAATTCCGCGTTTCTCACTGGGTTCGGCTAAGATTTACAATTAAAGGCAAGGTGAAGATAACGAACAGTGATCAATCTCATAACTCCTACAAGCGATACAAAATAGATAGTTGGGCAAACACGGACCCCTGGACACACCAGAGGTGGGATCAGGTGCCTAGGAGGAGTAAGCATCCCCTGTTGACCGGTCACACCCGCCGTGAGCCCTATATCCTGATCAGGTAAAAAGCAAAGAACAATCTTGAAGAGTTTTTTAATCATTTAATCATATAATAAAACAATTATTGCTGTTTTTGAGGTCAATACGATGATTTAGCCACCTTCGAAGTACAATATTCACCTCGCCCTTCGGACTCGGTGAATATTGTACTCCTCAGGTGTCTAAATCATCGTATTGATCTCAAAAACAGCAATAATTGTATAATATCAAACGATATTTTACCGGTTACAGTCAGTCACAGCATACATTCAATGGTATACCGTTACCGGTTACAAGCAACTACAATATGCACTAAACATACTAGGTTATTATCATTAATTCAACACCTACCGTATAGTTAACATTGGTCGCAGTGACATCTTGCGGGGGTGCTGACGGCGCCCCGGTATAGGTCCTGGCGATGATTGACGAATCGTTTCCCACCAACTCATTAAAGTACGGAATCACGGATATGAAGTAAGACTCAGCGCCACGGAGGCCCATCAAAACGTAGTTGTTGTACGAAGGTCCAAGCCACTCATCAACAATGTTCGAATCGTTATACTCGACGAGTGGTCGGTAACGTAGAAGAAACCTCGTAAGTCGCTTGTTAGTGGGAGGTTCCCACTCGACCAAGATGGAATTGGATGACAAGGCCTTACCCCTCAGACTACCTACAGCCCCTGTGGGTTTCTCTTCATCTGAAAAATGTTATTCAATGTGCCTGAATTTTCACAACTCTACCCTTTTTCTCGTTTTTCTTGTTGTATTGGTGGTTTGATGCCAATATGAGTTGTTGTTTGTTGTTGTTTTTGTTTTTTTGTTTTTTTTTTTGAAGAGTTCTGTTAAGTTTGTTTACGTTTTTGGAGTTTTTGATATCGTTTTCGTTTTTGATATCGTTTTCGTTTTTTGATATCGTTTTCGTCAACCGCCCAATGATTTATAATTCCAAAAGAACCGGAGAAGATAAACTCCTTTTAAGAACAGCAAATCTTAAACCGCGAAATAATAAATCTTCAACCGCGAAATGAGAAATCTTCATCCACGAAATAAGAAATCTTCAACCACGAAATAAGAAATCTTAAACAGCAAAATAAGAAATCTTAAAGCGCGAAATCAAGACCCCATGAATATGTCAATATTTCACAATGTAAGTTTAATGTTGTCTACAAGTATAAGTTAAGGATTCAATTTCCTGGATACAAACTGAGATTACCTGCCAGTGGTTTGTAAGTCCTGAGAATGGGGTCACTGGCCCCGGCATTATTGACCGCTGTAAGATAAGCGGCCACCTCCTTAGTATCATCTGAAACACACACAACAAGAAATTCAAACCACCGGGAAAAATTATCACTTTTAAAGCTACTTCATCCCTAAATATGAGCGTCTTTGCTCATTTTCCCCTCACGTACAAGAGACTGAATCTTTCTCACCCTCTCACAAATTGACATATTATATTACGTACAAGAATTCACAGTCATAACTTATCGTGAAGATAATCGAAATTACTGATTCCTTTCCTTTATATGAAAATAACACTAGCTACATCTGACTATAGATAATATACAGCCGATTCTTATTAATTCTTTTCTTGATGACGGTATCATAGGGAAAATTGGATAGAAAACTTTTGTGTAGGTTTTCTTTGATGCAAAATTGATACGAATTCTTCACAAATCAAATTTCATTCAGATTAACTGACGGTTTTACACCATTTTGGCAATATTTCATACCTTTTACGGCGGTTAACTAATTGAAATATGTTTGGTTGTGAGTATTGGAGTTTCCCAAGCGGTCCTCAATGAGCCTACTCTTTCGAAATTCAGAAATCGATCTTTTGCATGCCAAGGGGGCTGTGATCCTTGACACGGGGCATCCTCTAAATAACGCCCCATCCGACGGACATAAATTTCATTAACACAATGAATATTAAATGATACATATCTGATATATGCGCATCTGGTGCATCAAAATTGGTACCGTATAAGTTTTACATTATGACCCCTGGGTCGAGGCCTCTGCTGGTGGACTGTTAGTCCGCGAGGGTCTCTACAGCCCAGTAGCTAAGTACTTACTAGCTTGAAAATACGGATGTATATTTAATTACTGTTATAAAATTTAGAAACTCGTTTCAAAATTAAGGATTATCTCCCTCACGGATAGCTCTTATCCTTAGACCAATTTGACTCCCCTTTTTGGCACACTGTTTTCCCTATAATAGCTGTAAAACTTCATAGTTATTTCGGATTTCAAACATTTCGTTTGAGCATCACTGAAGAGACATTATTTGTCGAAATGCGCATCTGGTGCATCAAAATTGGTACCGTATAAGTTTTACAGAAGTAATATATAATTGATACATTTGATAGAACTACACTGTTCTCAATGTAATTTTATAGTCTTCGTATGCAATTGATCACTGTTAATTATCTTCACCTTCTTCATATCCTGATAAATAAACGGTAAAATGAACTGATGTATAACGGGGAAAAGGCTAATAAACGAATATAACTACTATGTGGATCTGATACATAAATGATATATACATTAACTGATATATAATTATCTCAATTCCTCAAACAGGAAGGTTATATAAAGCATTTATATTAAAATCATCTTGTTTTCTACAATCAACTATAATCAGTTTCAATTTTTAAACAAGATTTCTTTTTCTCTCTTATTTAAAATTCTCCCCCCCCCCCTTTTTTTTTGGTGGCAACAAAAGTGCATTAAGAATTTTGTTGAAAGCCTATATCATAGAATTCCCATGACTCGTTTCATGTGTTCCAACAACTGACCACAATAGTTGTCATGGCATAACATTTAAATAATACAGCAGTCATCAAGATTTTACCGAATGGGGTAAGTGTGAAGTTGCGTCCCTTGTTATCCATGAGATGTCGCTGTAGTATGCCATCTTGATAAATATCTAGTCTGTACTGCCTGACGTAAGTGCGATACTCAGGGTGGGGCGGGATCCACCGTATGGTCATGGCAGTCTTGTTGACCATCAGGTAGGCATCGGCGGGAGGGGTGGGACGCCTGTTTTCTAAAAATAGATAAATGGAAAGACATTGTCTAAACTGTTATTTAGAGCGCTTGATCCATGCAAGATCATATAAATTTCTATGATATGAGCGAAAATTCTTAATTTTTATCAAACACATACCGGTTGTGATGATAAAATGTATCTAATAAAAATGATGATTTTGATCGTGGAAAATTCGATTTCAAATTTCAGATCGCAGTTTGAATTGAATCTTAAATATAACTTTAGAACTACGGGAAATATTTAAGTAGACTGAAATATATTGAGTGATTACGTGAAAATTAAAGTTCAAAATGGGTCAAGGTCAGATATCAGCGTTTTTCGTCTATAGGACCCAATACACCAAGGCGTGTCGTGGTATTAAAATAGCTTCATGTGAGAAAAGTCCGAGAGAATTTAATTTTCATCAAGTCGGTATTTAGCATTATCTGTAGAAATATGGATTACCCTGCAGGAAGCTGGCAATGTTAGTCTCAATCGTTAAAACATTGGAGACAACTTCCCCCTTGTCGTACACCACTACGACCTTCATTTCATACGTCGAGTTCCTTTGAAGATCTACAATAAAACCGACGATTGTAATAAGTAAGCAAAGATTACTATTGTTACAATGAGTGTCTCCATACAATGCATGTGGGATGGGTAGGTAGCCATGGAAATATTTAATAAAAACAAGAAATATGTATCTAACAAATCACGTTTACTATGAAAGTAACAGAGAAGAACTTGTCGAGTTTACATTGCAACTTTTATATGTAAGAACATCCTGAAAAGAGAAGACAAAATAAATAAATTCCTTGGGAGAAATGGCAAAGAATGTTCTGAGTCGGTTACAAATATTTCACTTAGGCCTCTTCAAAAAGTCTTTGAGGAAATTTCTTTATCAATAAGCCCGTTGAGTATGTTCATGAAGAACGCAAATAAGACCCTACCTTGTAAAATCATCGTCGACTTTTGTGGGTAGGACTTTCGCACAAGAAACTCTTGATCTGAAACTTTCTTGTAGAGTATTCGAACCATGTTCGGTGGTGTATCGCTGTTTGTCGCCCAGTTCAGCACGATTGCCTAGTAGAAAAACGAACCCATTAACAGGACAGTGCGTGTTGTAATTCCGGAAAACCACAGTGGTGGATCCAAAAAATCATTAGAAATGGTGTGTGGCCTACATTGTAGGATGATACTTTTTGTGCCTACATAGAAGGTTATGTCACAGAGTATTTTTTTCCTGTCAAACAATTGACCATTAACAGGACAGTACATGTTAAATTTCAGAAAACCACAGTGGTGGATCCAGTAAATCATTAGAAATGGGGTGTGACCAAGGATGATACTTTTTGTGCCTATATAGAGGGTTATCACAGAATAACTCTTTCCCTGTCAAACCCTGTCAAACAGGAGAAGGACTCCGTTCCCTAGTGATTTTTAAATAGAACAGATTACCACGTCTCTGTGTGTCAGGAAATCTGGGAATAGGAATGTGTCAGGGAATCTGGGAATAAGAATGTGTCAAGAAATCTGGGAATAGGAATGTGTCTGGAAATCTGGGAATAGAAATGTGTCAGGAAATCTGGGAAAAGGAATATGTCAGGAAATCTGGGAATCGCAATGTGTCAGGAAATCTGGGAATAGGAATGTGTCAGGAAATCCGGGAATAGGAATGTGTCAGGAAATCCGGGAATAGGAATGTGTCAGGAAATCTGGGAATAGGAATGTGTCAGGAAATCTGGGAATAGGAATATGAATGTGTCAGGAAATCTGGGAATAGGAATAGGAATGTGTCAGGAAACCTGGGAATAAGAATGTGTCAAGAAATCTGGGAATAGGAATGTGTCAGGAAATCTGGGAATAGAAATGTGTCAGGAAATCTGGGAATAGGAATGTGTCAGGAAATCTGGGAATCGCAATGCGTCAGGAAATCCGGGAATAGGAATGTGTCAGGAAATCCGGGAATATGAATGTGTCAGGAAATCCGGGAATAGGAATGTGTCAGGAAATCTGGGAATAGGAATGTGTCAGGAAATCTGGAAATAGGAATGTGTCAGGAAAGTAAACTTAATGTAAATGTGTCCAGCAAAATTTCTAAAATACATCATATTTATACAATATGTTATTTTCGATATTTCGTGCATTTTATATGCATCATATAGGGTTCACTGCAGGGTGTTACCACAATCAACAGGCGATGATTACTGCTCCTGGGCACCTGATCTCACCTTTGGTTTGTCCGGGGTCCATGTATTACCTGCTCTTAAATTTTGTGTCCTTTATGAAATTTACATTTGTCCGTAAATAAAATGATCAATACTATCACTAACAGGAAATGTTTCAGAAACCTTCTTTGCAGGGGGTATACATATCTACACCTAGATTGTGTTTATCATGAAATAAGATACACATTCTCCGATCGTTCAATTACTACAAATTAAACACTACCCCCAACTCCTTCGTCACCTACAATACTACTGATTCCTCCACACCCCAACTCCTAAATCACCAACAATACTAATCATTACTCCACACCCCAACTCCTAAATCACTAACAATACTACTGATTCCTCCACACCCCAACTCCTAAATCACCAACAATACTAATCATTACTGTAGTGTAATTACGCCATGTCAATCCGGAATTTTCATACCTGGTTATGTACGGTTTGTTTTCTATGTATCTATTTTCATTTCCGGTATCATTTGCACGAGATTGTAACAGAATTCTATTTTCATAGACAGCGGCAACCATGTAAGTTTTATTCTTGAAAATTGTCAGAATGATATATTGTAATGTTTATTTCACTATGCAAAGGTTGAATTGTGGAAATTATAAGTAATTGTGTAAATGCTGTTCATTTCATTTTCGAGTGAATACTATTTTTAATTTTGCAATGTTATGAATCTTTAGACTGTCTTGAATGAGATAATTTTGAATTTAGTAAATTATTTGTGCATTATGAACAAGACAAAACTGATTATCTACTGTTCAGTAATTGATACTATGTATAATATACAATGTTACGACTCTAAATTATATTTTTGAATGTGTTGACTAATTTGACACAATGTTTATATGTAAATCTGTATTCGTTTATTGAAAAGTTACATGAATTACATATTTCTCTGTATTTTTGATAGCTTTCACAGAATGTCTCACAATGATGTCTGTCCCAGACCCTTGGCTGATCAATAATTGGATTACATTTTGAACTTTGGTTTGAGGCATTTTGTTAACTGGACAAAACAATTACTCCACACCCCAACTCCTAAATCACTAACAATACTACTGATTCCTCCATACCCCAACTCCTAAATCACCAACAATTCTAATCATTACTCCACATCCCAACTCCTAAATCACTAACAATACTAATGATAACTCCACACCCCAACTCCTAAATCACTAACAATACTAATCATTACTCCACACCCCAACTCCTAAATCACTAACAATACTAATCATTACTCCACACCCCAACTCCTAAGTCACTTACAATACTAATCATTACTCCACACCCCAACTCCAAAGTCACTTACAATACTAATCATTACTCCACACCCCAACTCCTAAATCACTAACAATACTAATCATTACTCCACACCCCAACTCCTAAGTCACTAACAATACTAATCATTACTCCACACCCCAACTCCTAAGTCACTAACAATACTAATCATTACTCCACACCCCAACTCCTAAATCACTAACAATACTAATCATTACTCCACACCCCAACTCCTAAATCACTAACAATACTAATCATTACTCCACACCCCAAATCCTAAATCACTAACAATACTAATCATTACTCCACACCCCAACCCCTAAGTCACTAACAATACTAATCATTACTCCACACTCCAACTTCTAAGTCACTTACAATACTAATCATTACTCCACACCCCAACTCCTAAATCACTAACAATACTAATCATTACTCCACACCCCAACTTCTAAGTCACTTACAATACTAATCATTACTTCACACCTAAACTCCTAAGTCACTAACAATACTAATCATTACTCCACACCCCAACTTCTAAATCACTAACAATACTAATCATTACTCCACACCCCAACTCCTAAATCACTAACAATACTAATCATTACTCCACACCCCAACTCGTAAGTCACTAACAATACTAATCATTACTCCACACCCCAACTCCTAAGTCACTAACAATACTAATCATTACTCCACACCCCAACTCCTAAATCACTAACAATACTAATGATAACTCCACACCCCAACTCCTAAATCACTAACAATACTAATCATTACTCCACACCCCAACTCCTAAATCACTAACAATACTAATCATTACTCCACACCCCAACTCCTAAGTCACTTACAATACTAATCATTACTCCACACCCCAACTCCAAAGTCACTTAAAATACTAATCATTACTCCACACCCCAACTCCTAAATCACTAACAACACTAATCATTACTCCACACCCCAACTCCTAAATCACTAACAATACTAATCATTACTCCACACCCCAACTCCTAAGTCACTTACAATACTAATCATTACTCCACACCCCAACTTCTAAGTCATTTACAATACTAATCATTACTCCACACCCCAACTCCTAAGTCACTAACAATACTAAGCATTACTCCACACCCCAACTCCTAAATCACTAACAATACTAATCATTACTCCACACCCCAACTCCTAAATCACTAGCAATACTAATCATTACTCCACACCCCAACTCCTAAGTCACTAACAATACTAATCATTACTCCACACCCCAACTCCTAAGTCACTAACAATACTAATCATTACTCCACACCCCAACTCCTAAATCACTAACAATACTAATCATTACTCCACACCCCAAATCCTAAATCACTAACAATACTAATCATTACTCCACACCCCAACCCCTAAGTCACTAACAATACTAATCATTACTCCACACTCCAACTTCTAAGTCACTTACAATACTAATCATTACTCCACACCCCAACTCCTAAATCACTAACAATACTAATCATTACTCCACACCCCAACTCCTAAATCACTAACAATACTAATCATTACTCCACACTCCAACTTCTAAGTCACTAACAATACTAATCATTACTCCACACCCCAACTCCTAAATCACTAACAATACTAATCATTACTCCACACCCCAACTCCTAAATCACTAACAATACTAATCATTACTCCACACCCCAACTTCTAAGTCACTTACAATACTAATCATTACTCCACACCCCAACTCCTAAATCACTAACAATACTAATCATTACTCCACACCCCAACTCCTAAGTCACTAACAATACTAATCATTACTCCACACCCCAACTCCTAAATCACTTACAGTAATACCTGTACATCAATATATAGGTGTCCTGGAGACCTTTTAACCAATGCCGATAGTTACAATCATTTCTATTTGTGAATAACACCAATCCTATTCAAGGAATATATGTCAAAGAATAGACATGTATCATTCTATGATACACACTTAAATACCGCATTATTCCATGATAAACACTTATAAATACCGCATTATTCCATGATAAACACTTATAAATACCGCATTATTCCATGCTAAACACTTATAAATACCGCATTATTCCATGATAAACACTTATAAATACCGCATTATTCCATGATAAACACTTACAAATACCGCATTATTCCATGCTAGCATTATTCCATGATAAACTCTTATAAATACCGTATCATCCCATGATAAATATAAATACCGTATCATCCCATGATAAATATAAATACCGTATCATCCCATGATAAATATAAATACCGTATCATCTCATGATAAATATTTATAAATACCGCAACATTCCATGATAAATATTTATAAATACCGTATCGTTCCATGATAAATATAACTACCGTATCATTCCACGACAAAGTCTGAAGCGTTGGTTTTGGTAGGGCCTTCTCTGTTCTAACGGATATGATGTCATTTCCGCTTGAAGATCTTCCATTAGATGTTTTTGCGATGACCGACACTCTGTATTCTGTATTTGCTGTCAGGTTTCTGAAAACATATCGGCTCAAAGATGTCTCTTCCTCGCTCCAGTAATTTCCAAAGTTATCCTCAATTGTAATAAGATATGTGACATTCAGATATTCGTGTTCGATTGGGATGTCCCATTCTACTTCAATCTTCCTCTGATTTAAAGCCGTAACTGACACATTGTTCACTGGCGGTGGAACTGCACCTGATCATCAAAATATTTCTAACAATCAATTTCAAAATACACAATACCTGATATCGAAACAGCAATGTTTCTTAAAGTAATTGTCTTGAACTAGGGACTGAAAATTCATATCCCATCCATGTTAACAACACCTGCTAGACGTAAACTTTTTTTCATATGATTGATTTAATATTGTTTATGTCCCTCTCAAGAATATTTCACCCATATGGAGACGTCACTACTGCCGGTGAAGGGCTGCAAAATATTATTAGTTACACAGTTAGTTAGTGACCTGATACGGAAAAATACATGGTGTGAAAAGAAAACCCGTATCGGGCGAGGCGAAGCCGAGCCCGATACGGGTTTTCTTTTCACACCATGTATTTTTCCGTATCAGGTCACTAACTGACTGTGTAACGAATTTATCACGTCGAAGACCTCTAACTGTATATTTGGGGGTCTATATCATACAACTTAGTCAAATGTCTTTCCTTTTGAAACGGCTGCAAGTCGAACCCGACGATAAATAAAATTACTCGCCCAATACGGATTTTACTCGCATGATACGGTTTTTTTCACGGCGTCATGTGACCAAGATCTGACCAATCAGATTTCAACAATTTTGTCTGAGGCGTGATAAAGGCCTTTGCTCGGCGCTTATGGCCATTGAGCAGGGAGTGATATTTATCATGCCACACCTGCTGCGAAACGGGACCTCGGTTTTTGCGGTCTCATCCGAAGGACCGCCCCATTTAGTCGCCTCTTAGGATAAGAAAGGGTTACTGAGGACCTGTTCTAACCCGGATCCCCACGGGATTTTTTGTAATGAAAACTAGATTTATGTCTCTATAAGTAATATGAATTCCATTTACCGTATTGAATGTATTTTAATTCATTGATTTCTCAAATACGTCCAAACACGGTGAGGACACTTCACGTAAGAGTTATATAGGGGGAGATCATGCATGTGTACTGGTATTTCAAATTTTTGAACATCATAGAAAATTGAGAAGTCCCTTTTAAAGGAATTTCATATTTGTAATTATTATTATCACACGAAGCCCATACACATATTAACCCCTGCACCCATTCCTTTGTTTGTATCAAGTGTCCGTAAACGGTCCTACAACATAGTTAATTCCTGTTGAGTCGTCACGTGGGAATTTTACTTTATAGACGTGGATATTTCAATAGCTTACAAATCGAGAGTTTGTGTTTCGATCAACACTGACACGCGGTACAAAACGGTCACTGCATTGACCTTAGTTTAACGCATATAGCATTAGGTCAGCCCAACCAAAGCATACATGTAGATTTAATATATCGCACTATACAACTATTCATGACGTAGTTTATGACGTCACGATATTTGTCACATGTTTACGCCTTTATCCACTGGATAATACCCTTTACAAGAATTTTATTTATCACACTAAAGAGAATCTTGCCAAGACTCGGGGATATAAAACACACAACTCGTTTAATATAATTCATATCTAACCACAAACCATAGGAGATCCTATATTTGAGTACCACTTGTACGATACGAAAATGATATCAACATTAAGTGAATGGAGGACTCTACCTATGATGTGAATACGATGTTCTTTTGCGACGTATTCAAGGTTATTCTGGGATTTACATATCGGGTTTTGGAAATCCTCTGGAATGTCATATAACTCTAGAAGCATCAAATACTTGTTGAAATTTTCTTCCTCAAACTTGGTGATGTCATAACGAGTCTGAAAGAAGGGTATATTTAATTTTATCGGTGCATTTACAATCAGTTCGTTATCATAAATGCAACAGAATTGTTAATCATGAACGCTAGCTGCATGTAATTCTTTGGAGAGAACTGATGCAAAATTTAAATTTGCTTTTGTTTACAAGTATCTCCAGTCGCCTACAAACTAGGACGCGATTGACATTACTTGGAAATATATAATATGCAATTAAATAACGACAGCAAAACACGCTTATAGTGAAGTGCTCAGAACAAACAATTTCGATTCGTGATTTGTTTTATCCATTAAGGTCAGAATGAATGACGTAGATGTGTACGAAATAATTATTTATTAAAGTTGTTTTGATTGGACAAATATTAAGCTAAATGAGAATTTACACATCAATAAATCCAAAAATGATGTATACATACGCACCTGAAAACAAATAACAAAGTGCGGGAAAAGTATTCATTTTTTTTAAATTGATAATACAGGGGACGAATTGGAATTAGAAGAATCAAACATTCTTTTTTTAAGGAAATTATCGATGTGTAAACTCTGGACCTTAAAATAAGTATTTCGCACTTTTATTCAGTTTGTGAGTAAAATGCCCAGAGTTTACACATCGATAAATTCTTCAAAAAGAATGTTTAATCCTTTATTCACTGGGATATATCGAATCGACAAATGAATGAAATGAACTCCAGGAGGAGTAAATGAAAATGATTCTTGTTAAGAAAATAGATAAAGCGTCGTCGATATGATTATAATTACAAGGAATAAAAATCACTTTGATGTAGGCGTGAATTCATTATAAGCGTGTTCACTATAACTGTGTTTTACTGTATAATATTGACAAGATTTAGATAACGAACAGTAATCAATCTTATAACTCCTAAAAAGAATACAAAATAAACAGTTGGGCAAATCAGGACCCTTGGATACACCAATGGCCCTTTCACCAAAACCTCTTACGATTAAGAATGTCATTATCATGTACATGTATGTAGAGAGGTAAAATACATGCACTTGACATTATGAAAATGTTTTAATTAATCAGAATGTAAAGGAGACCTACAAACCCTTGTCCTAAAACCCATTCATACTGAGGCCTGGGAATTCCTTGCGTGATACAGCGCAGTGTCAAGTTCCCGCCCGTTAAGGTCACGTGGGGTCCATCCGTCACCACAGTTACAGGGACTGTATAAAAAGCACGAAGATATCGATACATGTAACCTCTTTGAAGAACTCTTATCACATGCATTGCTTCACTGAAATAAGTTTAAATTGAAAAACAAAATAGGGAAGCATAGTGCAAATAAACACTATTTTAGAAATATACAATTTTGCAATACCCACCACTATGTAATCTACCTGAAGCAGAATTTGAGACACGAATGAAGTAATAGTTTCTTCATGCAAACGTACCAGGGGTTGAGAACGACGCCGAGAAGTGTCCAATCTCCCTTGAGCTCACCGCCCGGACCGTCACATTGTACTCTCCGCCCGGGTCAAGGCTGTACACCTCCAGAGCGAGGGGATCGCGGTACACCTCCTTGATATACAATATCTGAGAGTCTGTTTCAAAAGGGAGGAGATAAAATGGTGTACAGGACAAGGTATACAGTAAGTGTTTTATCAAGTTTAAGCTGACATCTCTGTTTTGCTAGCGATATACATATACCTTGTGTGATTTCAACCATATACGTCACTACATCACTAGAGACGTCATTCCATGTTATGTTAACTCCCGCGGAAATCTGTTCTATATTTAGACCAAACAGTTCCTCTGGACTTGCTAAATCAAAGAAGAATAACGCAATATACAAAATTTGACAAATCTCAACAATTTCTTATGCTCTTTGAAATAAGAAAATCAAAATGTTGTATATTCGTATGATATGATCGCTTTTCATTCGTCTTAAAAAAAAACAATTTTTGAATGATTTCACTATAGGCCTAAATGACTTTAAAGAAAATAAACATTAGCTCCAGGAATTCGTCTCACGTGTTGGTGGTGGGGTGGTTGTGATATCTAAGGCCTCGTCGTTTGATCTATTGCGCACTCCTCCCGGAAGTTTAACCAGACGCCATGATGAATATGGACCTGTTGCATATCGGGATTTTGCAGCTATTCTTATCTTGTAGGCTTCCCCTTTTAGTAAATCTACCATGAAATGAAAAAACCCCAGATAAGATATAAGAAGCTAGATTGTGTTTTAATGGCCCAGTCTAACTTCAATTCATGGTGGCATTGCTTGATCGTGACACAACATCAGGAGAATAATAACCATGTCATTATGTATAACTATGCTGTCAAGTTCAAATGTGAGTTCTTGTATTGAGAAATAAGATATGTGAAGCTGACAAAACATTGGTAATTGTAAATATGGTTATATCTTAACCGCCCCATGACAGTGTTCTACTGATTGCGTATAGATTTTGAATTTTCAGTACGTTTCCTTTGCACCATTTGTATTCAAGACAAAACGATGACACATATAAAAAAAAAATGGAAAGCTCTATATAGAAAAGCAAACCGGTTTTCTATACGTACCTACATGTATATGGCATGTCAAACTTTGTATTATTTGATCTTTTTCATTTGTTCAATACATGTGTCTTCAATTTGTGTTGTACAAATTTTCATTTGTTTTGTATATCTTTCAAATAATCCATTTTTTTCTAAATTTGTATTGTAAAAGTTTTCGTTTGTATTGCATATTTTTCCTTCAATAGCATTTTTTTCTTTTTCATTGGTCTTGAATAATTTTTCATTTGTATCGTATCCGAGGGATTGTTTATGTTAGTTTGTATCAAAGAATCTCATTGGTGTAAACCATGGACCGATTATCAAGTCATAGGCTTGGTCTTTTACATTATCTAAATGTTTATTTTTCGTATTTACCTAAATGTGAAATGAACAGAACTTTCTCTCATTCATCAACCTCGTGTTTATCTAGTCCTGTACGGAGATAGGGGACCAATTTATCTTGGGGTGAGCATCCGGAACGTCTCGCTAGTTTTCAACATGATACAGACTAAAGCTTAACCAATGAAATCCTTCGTAGCAAATCAATATTATAATAAACAATCCCTCAGATACAATGTAAATATTTTTTGCAATGCAAATGGAAAGTATAATATACAAGTGAAAAATTATAAAATATAAACGGAAAATAAAGAATACAAATGGAAATTCATACAATACAAACTGAAAAATATACAATACAAATTTATTATAACTAAACAATGTAAATGGAGATTATACGATACAAATGAATTCTTAAACAGTACAAATGGAAAAGATCAAATATATAATATGGACGTAGAGTACCTGTGATGACGTATCGGGACTTCCAGGAGCTGGCCATGGCGGTACACACATCCCCTCTCCGGATCCCTCGCCTCTTGTACTGAATCTTGTAGCCCACTATCTTACTATCCGTCTGCTTCCGGTTGGGGGACCAACTTACTTGGATTTTCTGTTCAAATTTACATCAAAAGCATTTACTTCTTTATTTTTACTACTTTGTTGGTTGCATGAGTAGATGCCGTTTGAAAATAACAATGTTAGTTATGCCCTTTTGATACTTTATGGTAAGTACAGGTGCAACTTTAATGAAATTAAATTAAATTAATGCTATACTGTGAGTATGTGTGTGTGCGTGCGTTCGTGCGCGTCACTTTTCATTTGAACATGTACCGAATAAATGACAAAATCCAAGAGTCAAACACTTGTTGGAGAATTGTTGTATCTTGCTTAACGTCTCGCTCGAGAATTTTTCACCCATATGGAGATGTCACCAAGACCGGTGAAAGGCTTCAAATTTGGGCATATGCTCGGCGCTTACGGCCATTGAGCAATGAGGGTTCTTTAGCGTCCCACACCTACTGTGACACGGGTCATCCGTTCATATGGTCATCTCCGAGGACCCGTGACATTCACACCTGATGCCGAGCGTTTGGCGATGGAACTGTCACTACCTGTATTAACGACTTAGGTGTGTCGCGGCCGGGATTCGAACCCCGGCCTTCCGTATGCGGGGCTAACGCTCTAACCTCTCGGCATTGATATAAAACCTGTATATTTCTGTATAACTTACCGTTGTTCCCACAGCTTTTGCTCTCACAGACGCCGGGGGGCTGACGTCAAACTCCCTCTGTGTCTTACAAAACAACGTTAAAGACTTGGAAAGTTTAGATTTGTACACAGTTTGTATTCTTAGCAGATAAATTGAATCCGGTTTCAGTCCTTTAACAGAATACGATCGTTTTGTGATAAGGTCGGATTTATGAGTTTCGCCCTTCTTTTGTTTCCATGTCACGCGATAACCTTTGACCTTTAATGTTTTGGCGTCTTTAGCATCCCGCCATTTCAGTTTGAAGCTTATCGGCGACAGGTATTTGACCTTTAAACTTCTAGGTTTTGGGTACCTTGGGTCATCATCTGTAATTGAATTCAATGAAAATTGAAAACGTACCAAAGCATAGTGTTTAACACATAAAAACATGGATTTTTAAAAAAAGAAATTTAACTATACAGAAATTAAAAACAATTGAATAAAACAAACAAATAAGAAATAAAAACTAGACAGCCACAGTAGATGCGCTGTGTGGAACTCTATTTATTTTGCTATTGATTTTTGGGGATAAAGATAATAGGCGGGTGTGACTGGTCAACAGGGGATGCTTACTCCTCTGGTGTGTCCAGGGGTCCGTGTTTGCCCAACTATATATTTTGTATTGCTTATAGGAGTTATGAGATTGATCACTGTTCGTTATCTTCACCTTGCATAGATCAGTGATCGGCTTGGGCATCACTGAAGATACATTATTTGTCGAAATGCGCATCTGGTGCATCAAAATTGGTACCGTATAAGTTTTACATTGAAGAATTTGAAATTACTAGTACAAACTTGAAAATGCGTGTAACCGTACGTGTAATTGAGAGAGAAATACAGACATGATTATACACTTACCATTACTATCTTTTCCCTCGACAACAGATGGCGATGATGTTGTCACGTGGAGCGATCTGCTCCAATCGCTAATCAGCCAGCCTTGTTTGACCTTCACGGAGAAGACATACGTTTTGTCTTTTAATAGTCCTGTTGCTTTGATTGCATTTACTCCTGTTTCTGATGTTACAGTTGTGTAATCTGAAACGAGGTTTTATCATATATATATATGTACATGTGAAAGCGAAAGGGGGCGGTATTTTGGAGCTCATATCTCTTATTAAGATTTTGAATTTCAATGTCAGAAATGAGAACTTTAGCTCTTGTCTATTTCATAATCTCCTGTCGCCAATTTCATCGTTTCTGCTAGCTATTTTTTTTTTTGTAGGTTGTGTTTTTCTTTCTTATTATACAGGTATTTGTTAGTTTGTCATCTAATCAATGTATTAATTTATTGTATGTAGGGAAATATAGTTTTACCTAAGTTATCAGTGGGCAAAGTTAAGACTGGCCAAAACTAGTTTCTCTCTTATATTTCGTTCAAAACAACTGTCTTGGCAGAACTGGGAGAAACCGTCTGCAAGTGCAAAAATGCGAAAATAACCGGGGGCGAAAATAACCCTGTGTACAGTCTACACGTTTTACACAAGAGTTTTCGTTTCATTTATAGTCGAACACGTGCGGAACACTGAATACACTGTTTCCTACCTGTTGTGTTTTCCCATTTCACAATATATATCAGAGGTTTCCAGGACTTTTTATAGTGAACTTCCGCCCAAGTCAGATTGACGTCACAGATACCCAGTGCTTGATCCTTAACGGTAACTACTGCTTGGAGATCTTTGGGAGTGGATAAATATCGATATTGTCCTGCTACCCCGTTACGCTGAACTGAAAGAAGAAGAAATACAAGATTCCAGTTGAGACAGGTACATGTATATAACCTTGGATCCTGACCCGTGATCTTTACCTTTGTGTGTTTGAATTTGATTTGTAAGCGCCACTTTTTGAATTTGTCACTTCTATCGAGACATCACCAGCTGTAGGTGAAGACCCATGAATTTAGACTAATGTACGGTGCATTAGAAAGTTACAAGACTCGTCCCTTCCACATGCATACTGATTGTTTGAAAAACTTATTTTCACGATTCAGAATTGACGTGGCCAATACACGCTCGGGTAATTTTGTAAACTCAGATTTACATTTTGGAGACGTGCTGTATATTTTACTTTTTAGCTGATGGGGGTATAATGTGTTTATCTAGTACTGCACGGACATAGGGGACCAATTTATCTAGTGGTGAGCAACCGGAACATCTCGCTAGTTTTCAACATGATACAGACTAAAGCTTGACCAATGAAATCCTTCGTAACAAATCAAAATAAACAATCCCTCGGATACAATATAAATATTATTTTACAATGCAAATGGAAAGTATAAAATACGAGTGAAAAATTAAATTATAAAATATAAACGGAAAATAAAGAATACAAATGGGATGTCATACAATACAAACTGAAAAATATACAATACAAATTTATTATAATTAAGCATTACTGTATGAAGATGGTATAAAATTACATACTGGAAAAATTGCACATAGTAGTTACACTTTCAAATCGTCGTTCACTGTATACGTCAAGAAAAAAAATTAACAATACGTGTGTACTTTCGGTACTTTGATTTTGACGCTAATCGATATAGAATGCTACATCTTACGTCAAAACTACGCAAGATTGAAAGAAGGTAAAAACCAGCAGGCCTGTCCAAACGGGACTAATACCCTCGCGGAACTCATCCATTTTGGAATATATTTGAAATATAGTATAGCTGAAGATAAGAAAGGTATCAATTTCAACATTCCTCATGTGTCACTTAAATACGGTTTACAAACTAAAACTCACGTCCTTTGTCCCCAATATATGTTTTTCATACCTTAACAATCATTATACTATAGATTCTGTATATAGCAATGTGTCGTTTGAAAAAAGATGATAAAAGCGGACATGTTTATTTCAGAACAAGATTTTAAGTTATAATTCATACAGTAGTGGAGATATTTACCCCATAAAATGTAACCCCTCTTCTCTAAATGTGTATATATGTATATCTGATGTGTTGTTTTTGTCAATAATTTTTTTTAGAAATAGTGAACAACAACAGGAGAAATCTAAATCTGAGTAACGCAATATACAGCGCCTTGGTGAAAGTTAGTTAAACGTAAACTTGGTAACTATTTTGGTCAAAGTTAGTTAAACGTAAACTTGGTAACTACTTTGGTCAAAGTTAGTTAAACGTAAACTTGGTAACTATTTTGGTCAAAGTTAGTTAAACGTAAACTTGGTAACTATTTTGGTCAAAGTTAGTTAAACGTAAACTTGGTAACTATCTTTATCAAAGTTAGTTAAATGTAAGCTTTGTAACTATTTTGGTCAAAGTTAGTTAAACGTAAACTTGGTAACTCTTTTGGTCAAAGTTAGTTAAACATAAACTTGGTAACTATTTTGGTTAAAGTTAGCTAAACGTAAACTTAATAACTATTTTGGTCAAAGTCAGTTAAACGTAAACATGGTAACTATTTTGGTCAAAGTTAGTTAAACGTAAACTTGATAACTAACTCAAATCCATGTTCAACGAAGTAAAACTCATTTTAAGATTGACTCAATAAAAGGTAAAGGGAAAGACAGACAGACATGGTGAAATGGCTATATGTGTACCGAACCATCATCTAAAAATAACCCAAACAGATACAACGTTCTCAAAATTGAACAAATCAATCTGAAAATCCGGGTGAACAGGTTTTCAGAATTTCATTTCCACAAATTGTGGTAGAAAGTATAAATGAAGAGCCTCCGAGAGAAAATCCCCGGACAAAATGCGTGCTAGGACGGACAGGGTAAAAGCAAAATATTAACCATACTTCATTTGCGGGCGTTTGATAAAGAATAAAAGAATTTTTTAAAAAAACGTAAATGAATAAGTGGCGGATATAAGGGGGCGTACGGGTAATTTGTGCGTTTTACGTCACCCGCGTGTAGTCAACCAAAAGAAAATAAAATATTTACTGTTTGGAGGGAGAAAGATTGATAAAAAGATAGTTGAATTATTTCATATAAAAGGTGCCCTGCTTCAGTTTGGAAATTTATGACGCATTCTCTCACCAGAGGGCGCGCTACGCAAGCTTCACTGTTGTGGAGCGTATCCTAATGCAGATTGAATTACGACGATGCATTGTTTACATTGCAAAATCTTGTAATCAAATACTAAGAGTTGAACATGGAACAGTCATGCATTAGCTCGTACATGTATCTTCAACAAAGAAGTTCGCTCCTAAGTTTTGTAAAGTTAATCTTTTTTGTAGGTACAATGTATATATTCTTGATTTCTACATTGAAGGAGAATTATGAAATCAAAATGATAAACTTCGGTCAGTGCTTGTTATTGAGATATAATTTCAATGTTATTTATTACAATTGTTTTGATTGGACAAAAATAAAGATGAACAAGAGTTTATACATCAATAAATCCGAAAACGCGATGCATTCATACACGCCTGAAAACAAATAACATAGTGCGGGGAAACTATTCAAGTGTTTGCAATTGTTAATAAAGTTAATGAATTGGAATTATAAGATTCAAAACATTCTTTTTGAAGAATTTATCGATATGTAAACTCCGGACATTTTACTCACAAACTTAACATAAAAGTGCTTCGCACTTTTATTCAGTTTGTGAGTACACTGTCCGGAGTTTACACATCGATAAATTCTTCAAAAAGAATGTTTAATCCTATAATACAATTGTAACTGCTGGGCTATTTCCGTAACCGCAAATGAACCTCGTATGTGGATCGACGCCATCAGAGTTGGTTGCTACGTATATATATTTACATTTGCAACTGTTTTCTCCTACATAACACTATTACGAGCAATACGTATTTATTTCTGGATAAATCTACTACGGGGTCAACAGAGGTCACGGCTGTGCGTATGAACATTTGTTAAAAGTAGGTAACAGGTACTACTTTTACTAAGGCAATACACATCTAGCAATCGCTCTCACTTACTACAGAAATCTTTCAATAGATGAAATCAACATCACAATATGTATTTACGGTTTTATTTGTATTCCAAGCAGTGAACTTTCATCAATAATTGATAAAAACATTTCTGTAAACAATGTCTTTAGTTACTAGCCTACTAGGCCTAATGTATGTCTAAAATTTCGTCTGCTACAACTTCACCCTGGTCCTCGGTGATGCGGAATTGTACTTACTGCTAGACGATGACATTAGGCTTTAGCAAAAAGGTCATTCACAGGATGTATGGCCGATAAGTCGTCAAAGTGCATTAAGACCTACACACCACACTGCTTCCGTGCCACAGCAGCCATAGTGCTTGATGTCGGTTTCCAAGTTTATGTCGGGACATCGAAGCGAGGCGTCGTTAAAAACCTATTACAAAAAATTATCGAGTCAAAAGAAGCGTTCAGTGAGCTCATGTTTATCAACAATTACATATCCAAATCCAAACCGTCCCTTACCTTCGTGCAGTTCCACATTCTCTGCGATGTTCAGTTCTTTCCGGAGATTCATCTGAGCTGCGTCCTCTGTCCTGTCTATAAAAGATTTGCCTACACCTGACGACTGCCGCCCTGTTCTTCATGTTCCTCCATCTCAGTCTTCTGTTAACTCCGCAATATCCACAGAATATCTTTCAAAGTCGGTCTTCAACGTCTTCACTTTTCAAAAGTCAAAGCGCATCACAACTCTAAGTGTAACACTGCGCATCCCCGTTTAAATCATAATCCCCCCACCCCCTAAAATTAGACATATGGAAGAGTTTTCCATTATATACTCCCGAGTTAATGTATAAGTATATGTTGATATACTTCCTTTCTAGCGTCTTAATAATTAAAACAGTTCTTCATTTTATAGAACTTTGTTTTGTGTTGTCGTCATTTTGAACATCTATGACGCTTCGTTGTGGACGTCAACAATTTGAAATGTATGGAAACGTGTTGTTAACACAATTCAGCAATGTTACCAACCAAAAATATAAATATAAGTAATAAGGTATCATTTAAAAATATTTATCGGGATATAAATACGGGTTGGTACATGATCAAATTTTCCATAAAGCCCTTCGGGCTTTATGGAATTTGATCACGTGACCAACCCGTATTTATATCCCGATAAATATTTTTAAATGATACCTTATTTCTTAAATAAACGTAACTATGACGTCACAGTCGTACGTTACACTTTGAAACGTGAGCTTTCAAATGCATCTAAGATATTATACACATCTAAGGTATTGTACCACTATCGATTTCCACTTACATGTTCATGTATTAGAGTGAATAAGACGTTAATGATACCAAAACTGAATCTGTGGTGAAAATATAAATAACACATTATTCAGGGATTCGGTTTTGGCCTTTCAACCTCATCCACGGTCACGCTTCCGGCGAAGAAATGCATCGATTTGATGCAATTCTTGCGCCGATCTACGTCCGAGTCTTCTTACCGGTTACGGAAAAGGACGAGCGCGTGATCCGATTGCCTATAATAATATGTGTTGAACTTGACCTTTTGCACTTAAAACATACTAACGATTAATTCACATAAACGTGTGTCTGTTGGTGTTATCACAACGTAATCAACACCAATCGATCAGTACATCAAATACATATACATTCATGTTTTCTAATAATTATGGATATAAAAAGTTCAATGCTAGCAGATCGGAAATAAATAATGACGCTTTTGAACTTGACATACGGAAAAATTCATCATATTATGGGTTCAAAAGAAAAATGTCATTTTTTTTTTAAATTGCACATAAATCATAAAGATTAAACTTAAGAAAGTAAGAGTTGTGAATCAATTTTTTAATTAATGACCAAAGTGCTTAATTAATTTTCTTACCAAAAAAATCGGGTATAGATATCTTTAAGAATCTGCGTTCTATTTACAAACCACATCGACAAATTAATGAATTTACAACATTTGTATTAGTTCTAAGTTTCTACAACTTTTTTTCAAGTTAATGGCAAGTTAACTGTCTGTTAAAGTTAATTAACTTTCGTGCAAGCCAATAATTTTTCTATATAGCCCATATATATTTCTTTACATTACAATCAATTATTTAACATAGTTTTATTAGGTTTCTCTTGTTTAGTACAAAATAAATGTTTTTATTAGTCATTGATATATATGTATTCCTCTGTCACTGAGATATTTTGAGAAAACATGGTTTCATAGGTAAAATTTCTTTAATTATGTAAATATAGCGGTCAGTCTTCCGTTACTAGTTAGCGAAGTAAATATACATGTACCTTCCCATTTCACATTTGTAATTACGTGTCTTCCGTACTTCATGAACTCTATATTACGTAATTGACTAGCTCTGCAACTCATTCTAGGCTCCTGTGCTTCATTACTAATTAATTAATACATGAATGGGATGTCGTAACTTCAGATAACTAGTAAGATATCCCTGAGGCGCATTAAAGATGAGCCGTTAATTCGGGCAGTTGATTCGCGGTACAGCGAGTGTAAATCGTTAAATGCATGGTGTATAGCCCCTTCTTACGTATATATGTAACTTTATCCCCCTAACTACTTAAAAAACAAAACAACGAAGATTAGGAAACATGTACACATGATCAGAAGTTATACTGTAGTAAATTATTCGGAATGAAGAGGTGGAATTTTCATTATTTCTTTGTTTCTGTATTTGTTATTCGATGCAGTTCATGTCAGAAGGTTGTGTGACTGCTCACATCAATGTTTTGAATTGCGCAATTAAAGTAGAGTACTATAATTATGCTACTAATGTTATATGCAATTACTAAATCGCATGCATACAGTTTTAAAAATGTTACATGTAAATGTAGGCCTAAAATATCTATATTTACATATTCATATGGACTCTTATAGTACTTAGTTTTTTATCATTTTATATCTCATATTGTGTAACGTGATTTTATGTCAACATGCTTGGTGAATCAATAAATAAATTGAATTAAATTATCTATTCGAGTTGGGATAACGGGTAAGGATGAGCCCCAACACATGCATCCAATCAAAATATTTTTTCAAAGTAATAACGTATTTCATACAATGGTGGATCAAAATTTTCAAAGGGTGGGGGTGCAACCCTTGTATACCCCCCCCCCCCCCAAAAAAAAACCCATGGCTGGTATTGAACGGTGAACATTTACCAGTATGAGAGACAGTTTTCTTGATTGAACACTTACAATACTTAACAATGTTGTGTATACGTTGAGCTAAGATATTCACCTTTTTTTAAATGGTCTGAATACAAATATTTGTGTATGACGTCTTTCATAGCTAATTTGATCTCTGATCATATCAGCTGATATCACTATTCAAATCTCTCTCTTTCTGTATGTCTCTCTCTAACTGTCCCTCTCTCTCTCTCTCTCTCTCTCTCTCTCTCTCTCTCTCTCTCTCTCTCTCTCTCTCTCTCTCTTTCTGTCTTTCTTTTCTCTCTCTTTCTCTAGGTGTGTCTATGTCTCTTTCTTTTCTCTTTCTCTCTCTCTCTCTCTCTCTCTCTCTCTCTCTCTCTCTCTCTCTCTCTCTCATGATCACACTTAAAAACTAATTGAGTATATTTTTATCCATAATTAATTTGATCTGTACTTCATATGACTCATCCTTACGCTATTTTAATTCTGGACGTTACAGAATGTATATCTCATCTCCTATAATATAATTATTGTACCCTATGTATATATGGTTTAGCGGCTGCATTTATATGATATAATTAACATATTAGTTTTGAATGATACCCATATAATATAATAAAGACCTATACAAGCTGTACCTAGGATCTTCGTAGCTTTACATTCCGTCTTTCATTGTAAATGCTATATGTAAAATTTATGATACAATATAAAGTTATTATATATAGCACTATCATTCACCCATTATACAATATGTACAAGATAGTACCTACCCACAATGCACACAACGGTGACGATAAATCTCCACATATTTTCACGTGCTTTTTCCCAGTATTTTAAGAGTTCACCTTCACTTCCGCTTAATACAATCTCTTGAACTTTGCAAGATTGTTTAGGCGCCCGGCAGCCGTTTCTAATTAAGACATTCCTTGGTGTTTTTTGAAAATTAGCTTTTGAGAGCTTGTATCGCGATTTCTCTTTCACCGAGTGAAGAATGCTGTTGGTGTTTGGCTGGAGTCCCGTTGTGATTTCACACTGATGGTGTTAATTGCGCTGCTGTGTCCGAGTAATTAAGACATGGCCGCTTATGTTCGTAATCCAGTTTGTTTTATTAGAGTAACATATAGTTGCTGTGATGGTAGGGGGTGGGGGGGGGGGGGGGTAATGGGGTAAGACGTGCACAAGATTCGTATACATTAACATTCTTTTAAACTGATCGATATCTATGTCAATTTATTTTTAAATCAAAATTTCCGGAAAAGGAGGAGATAAGGTGAAAGAGAGAAGAAGGCATAAAGAGAACCTCGGAGAGAGAACGGTGAACTGGCGGAGATGAATGAAATGAGAGAGACTATACGGTCTGTAAGTCTCGTCGTGTGATTGACGAGATATAGCGAGATTGTATGTATATATGAAGAAAACATTTAAAGGATCTGTACGAACTTTCCATTTAAAATCAAAGCCTACGTGTGTATTTAACACATTTTATGTTATTAAATAATTGTGATATCTATCTATTAAGTAGTGTTATAAACACAATCTAATTAAAATCAGACACTTAGATCGGCGGCGTATACGTCGCGTATTGTATTCCTTATAATTATAATAAATGTAAATCTCATTCATTCAATATTTTATTCCTCTTTGCAGAGAGTATATCAGAAATATATATATTACATTAAGGATGAATCATATAACATATGTACAAATATGAAAATGTGAGAACAACGAAGAAGAAAAAACTACTATTACATAATTACATGTAAATGAATAAAAAAGAAAGGAAATGTGATATAAAAGGAACTTATTGTATACTAACTTTTAGTTGAAATTCATATGCACCTTTTGTATATAGCAAAAACTTTGATTAAATAATTCCCACATAGAAGTAGTAACTTTTTTTCCTTCTGTTCTGACAGTGGATAAATTGGGGCTTTACCTAACATATATGTATATAAATCTTCTTCATCAAGGGCACAGAATTCTGCACAGACACACAGATCAAGGTTTGTAATATCGTCCCAAAATTGTTCTGTGTTTGAGGAAAAGTTGGGACAACTGCAGGCAATGTGTTTAAACATATCATTATATTCGGAGTTACAAAGTTGGCATGTATATATGTTTATCATGGGAGGTCTTGTCTGAGTCAAGATATGTTCGTTTATTCCATTCACAATCTTCGTAAAGAGAAATAGAGGATTTTACAGTTTTTTTCCCAGGAATATTTGTTTGGGAAGGCACCAGATTCCAAGTAAGATGCAAGATATTGCGTCAAGGAGTACTTATCCAAAATGACTAGAATGTCTTTAATGAATCCGTGCGTGGTTTCCCATGAGTTACACAAAAATGTAAAGAGTCTGAAGAGAAATATTTGTTTCGCCAGCACATTGTGAGAGAAATTGCACAGTTTTCCTAAAAACAATAGTTTCCTTTTATCAATTTCAGATATGATAGGTCTGAGACCTAATAAGCTTTCACACATATCGGACCGCGTTGATAGATTTAAGCTTTGAATATCTTTAACGATAAAATGTTGAAGTCGACGCAACATCTGAAGATCCTGGGTTTTAAGATCATTCCAAATTTCACATCCATATAATGTAGAAGGTATGACTACCTTATTATAAAGATTCATAAGAGTAACTGGATTGGAATTTTCTGAAGAAAAGTGTTTTATGGAGTAATAAGATCGTCTGCCTTTGCCACATGCCTCCTTTGTCCTGGTTAGAGATTTGAAATGAGAGTTTTGAATGATCCCAAGGTGATTGTAGTCACTCTATACAGGAATGATTTCATCACCCACTAACCATTGATTTGAGACGACATTGTGTGATTTACCAAATACTATCATACATGATTTTTTAGCGTTGAAAGAGATTCTCCATCTACAAGAATAATTGTATGCTACATCCAACATATTCTGGAGTGAGTGCGGAGTTGACGATAAACAGGCAATATCATCTGCGAGAGTAGGGGTCGATGACTCTATACTATGAATTCCGAAGTTTTTATTGATGTGACCAAGTTCGTTAAGTAAGTCATTGATATAAACTGTGTATAAAAATCCAGATAAGACACCGCCTTGCCGTATTCCTTGTGAGTTCACACTGATGGTGTTAATTGCGCTGCTGTGTCCGAGTAATTAAGACATGGCCGCTTATGTTCGTAATCCAGTTTGTTTTATTAGAGTAACATATAGTTGCTGTGATGGTAGGGGGTGGGGGGGGGGGGTAATGGGGTAAGACGTGCACAAGATTCGTATACATTAACATTCTTTTAAACTGATCGATATCTATGTCAATTTATTTTTAAATCAAAATTTCCGGAAAAGGAGGAGATAAGGTGAAAGAGAGAAGAAGGCATAAAGAGAACCTCGGAGAGAGAACGGTGAACTGGCGGAGATGAATGAAATGAGAGAGACTATACGGTCTGTAAGTCTCGTCGTGTGATTGACGAGATATAGCGAGATTGTATGTATATATGAAGAAAACATTTAAAGGATCTGTACGAACTTTCCATTTAAAATCAAAGCCTACGTGTGTATTTAGCACATTTTATGTTATTAAATAATTGTGATATCTATCTATTAAAGATCCCCCCCCCCCAAAAAAAAACCCACAAAACACCGTACGGTTACTCCACGGATGACTGAATGTGGGCGGAGCTTATCCATGGTCAATGTTATTTACCTGGAATTTACCTGGCCAAGAGATCGGTTGTTGTGTATATTTTTATGATATACACAGGAAATTTCTCAGGTTATTACAAATTATGCTTAGTGTCTTGATTTGTGCAAAAAAAAAAAATAATTAAAATTTCTACCTACATGCATACCGCATTTCTATTTCCCGTAAACCTTCAAACTTGGTCATATTTATGTATTGCAAATGACAGGTCTAGCCCATTTCTAAACCTTTGCTTTTTAAAACTTCTAATTAAATTGTTATATATCGTATATAAATAATTTCCGAAATATAATATTACCCGGCGTTTCCGGGCACTTCCTGGTGTCTTGGGAGTTCGCGGTGTCGTGGGTGTAGTAGGTAAAATATCCATTTTATTTTTGAGAGAATAAATCAATCCAAGCAGATCTGTGTACATGTACAACCAAATGAAGAATGATCAAGATACCCCTCAATATGGGCCGTCTGTAGGGTTTCTGTGGACGTAGTGTTTGCGTAATGGTGATATCCCAAACAGCAGCTGACATGAAGTCTTCCCCTCTCTCTCTCTCTCTCTCTCTCTCTCTCTCTCTCTCTCTCTCTCTCTCTCTCTCTTTAGGGTTTCTGTGGACGTAGTGTTTGTGTAACGATGGCATCCCAAACAGAAGCTGACACGAAGTCTATACCCCCTCCTCTCTCTCTCTTTAGGGTTTCTGTGGACGTAGTGTTTGTGTAACGATGGTATTCCAAACAAAAGCTGACACATAGCTAGTCTACCCCCCCCCTTTCTCTCTCTCTCCCTTACTCTCAATCATTGACTAAATGAGTAATTATTGTCATACGTATGCAACACTATTGCCATGACATATTATTTCATCTATATTATTGCTACAGTTTTACACATCTCTCTCTCTCTCTCTCTCTCTCTCACTCTCTCTCTCTCTCTCTCTCTCTCTCTCTCTCTCTCTCTCTCTCTCTCTCTCTCTCTCTCTCCATAAAACCGTGATAAATTATAAATAGCCCAATACTCTCTCTCTCCTCTCTCTCTCTCTCTCTCTCTCTCTCTCTCTCTCTCTCTCTCTCTCTCTCTCTCTCTCTATCTTTATAAATATAAAACCGTGATAAATTATAAAAAGAAATATCTCAGTAACTCTCTCTCTCTCTCTAAATATAAAGCCGTGATAATTTCAAACAGAAGCATTTTTTAAAGTAAAGTTTATAAACCCTGAACATTTGAGCAAAATCCATGCAGAAATGAGCGAGATGTGAAGCTTCAAAGTTAGCGTCTAGGAAAAAGAAAGAAAAAAATGATAAGAATAATCTTAATCAGTAGGTGTTCCGTTGTTATAGAAGACCTTAAAAAGTGTACAGCAAATTAAGCTGTCCAGAAATACAGTATAAAATTATGTATAACAATATTGTATTAGATATAAAATTAATTTTTAGAATCTATGATATATATTGAACATTTATAGAATAAGCATCCGAGTTATACCTGGTACGGCTTGTCTCACTGTAGAATCTATGGTATACATTATTTTATAAAAACGAATACATTTTATTTACCTCTTACATTGTATGTTATTGTTTCTCATTTAAAAATTGACCCCATCTTGTTCAACAACATGTTATATCTTCGTTTGACATAAGCCACAGAATTTTTTTTCTTTACTTGACCTTTGTAAGAGTGGAACGAAAACCCAATCTGGTTAAAACCAACCCATCCCCCTCCTCCTGATGAGTGTAAGAAGGAGAGAACAGCACTTCATAACATTATTGATAAATGGTTAAGTAATATAAATAGTGGCAAATTAACAGGTGTTCTTTTTATTGATCTTAGTAAAGCCTTTCACACTGTAAACCACCAGGTATTGTTACACAAGCTTTCATCATTTGGTATTTGTCAAAATTCTTTTAAATGGTTTCAGTCTTATCTTAGCGGAAGATCACAATGAGTTAGATGGAAAGGTGTTTTGTCAGATGAAAAAGATGTTACAATAGGAATGCCTCAGGGGTCCATATTGGGTCCATTGCTCTTCATTTTATTTGTTAACGATTATCCTAAATGCCTACAACACTCAAATGTCTCTATATATGCAGATGATACATCTCAGGATGTTTCACATCAATATATTGATGTTATTGAGCAAAGGTTACATGATGATCTTTTAAACTCTATGAAATGGATGGAAAGTAATAAACTTACGATGAATTTAGCGAAAACACAATGTATGTTGATTGGCACTGCACAAAAACTCTCAAAGTGTAGAGAAATGTGTATCAAAGTAGGAGATATTGTTTTAGATACTGTTAAAACGGCCAAACTTCTTGGTGTACAAATAGATGAATGTCTAACCTGGTCTGTACACATTGATTCTTTATTCAAGAAACTTTCACAGAAAATAGGCATTTTACGTCGTCTGCAAACTTTTATGTCAAATTGCATCATTATTGAAAATTTATAACACTGTTATATTTCCTCATTTTAACTATTGTTGCACAGTTTGGTGCTCAGCCAAAAACAGGGTTTTTATTGACAGACTTTTTAAGTTACAGAAAAGGGCAGCCAGAATTATATTGAAGGTGAAAGTAACTCAGACTTCTACATCTGATATTTTTAGTGTTCTTAAATGGATGCCTGTTCATGATTATTTTGTATATAGAAAACTAGTGCTTGCTTTTAAGGTTCTTAGTAACATGACACCAGAATATATGAACGTTTTTAATTTTGTCAGCCAACTTAGTTCCAGAACAACAAGAAGTAGCGATAGTGGCATTTTATATTTACCAAAAGTTCGAACTGAATATTATAAACGGTCTTTTAAGGTATCCTCCACAATTTTATGGAATCAGTTGCCCAAGTCTGTCAGAAGCTGTGGTTATATTACATCTTTTAAATCAGCATATTTGCAGCATTATTTCTCAAATAAGTGATATGTAGATATGATGTATGTATATATATATATATATATATATATATATATATATATATATATATATATGTGTGTGTGTTTATTTTTCCCCCAGTGATATCGTGTGTGTATTTTATGTATATATTTTATATTATGTTATCTATTTTTCTATTCTCTCATTTATCTGTTTGTGAATATGTTTGATACAGGACCACAATGTAAACTAGTCATTTGTACTAATTGTGCTATCCTGTCTAAATAAAAGAATTTATTATTATTATTATTATCATAGAGGGTGGTTTTAATCAGACTGATTACGCCTTTAAGTTTATGAATATGATTTAGAAAGGTGGATGTTTTCAATGAATTATATATATATATATATATATATATATATATATATATATATATATATATATATATATATATATATATATATATATATGTGTGTGTGTGTATGTATGTATGTATAGTAAAATGAATAAAAGTTGACTGGTACAAGTTCCGGTCAGCTAAGTATATTCCATTACGCTACAACTCCGAAAGCCTGTAACAGTGTCGTAAAGTAATCATCGTGTACAACCCCACATTTAGGTTTGTGGAATAGTGACCTTAGGGGGTACGGAATTCGAAGCGTGTTTTACTAGATAAGTTGACATATTTAGCTTGGTTACAGCTATAGAGATAAAACTAGTCTTATATTAACATACGACGGAACACAGTGATGTCCCCGCTTACTCTTACTCGTTTCCCACCTCGCAGTGCATGCTAGAAATAGGTGAACACTTCAACAATATTCGGCAACCACACGTAAGGATTCAAATTTGATCGATATTTTGGTGAAATTTTCAATTATGCTGCCACTCCACATGATATAACTAATACGCATGGTTTCTGCACATAACGCTGTAGAGATGCTTCCATGATTTCCGAAATTTCACGTCAAATAAACGATGAAAACTTCAATTTTAGTGTGTGTCACTAGGGGGTACAGCTTTCAGTGGAGGTAGGGGGCAACTAATCCGAGATTCCTCTGACTCTTACCCCCGCTTTTATATTTGACATGTGCGGGGGAGAGTCAGAGCGGACTCCATATTGAAAAGTGGGAATTCAGCGACACCTGCTGGTGTCGCTGCTCTACCTACCTCTTACAATTTTATTTCGCGGACCCATCTTCCAAGACGCGAGGATTCAGTTATCGGAAGATTATTCTACAAATACATCATGATTAATACGATGCTATCGCCGTTTAAACGGCCCTAACACCGACAAATGGAGCATCACTTGCATTAGGTCGCCGCCTCGCCATTTGATTTCTTTGCGCATGACGTCAGCACATGTAAACACAAAATTCCATCGTTTAAACAGTTACAACATACACGCACACCAAAATATAAAAAAAGGCTGCAGTGGGCAATACATGTACGACCAAATTATGCTATCAACAAAAAGCGAATGGGCACTCGTCTTTATACAACTGAAAAAGATGTAGAGTGTTTGCACCAAAATCCAGTCACCGTTTGCATGGAATACATATTTCTGGTAAGGCCAAAATAAAATGTATGGGTGTTTCCGGTTCCCCGACCCTACCTACCCTTTTGCTGCCGACCCTAAATATTTTATTAATAATATACATGTATATAAAAGAAAATTGAAGTCCTGAAATTGGAAATAAAATTCTTTTTGCATTCGAGTTTCTCTGATTTACATTAAAACTACTATTAATTGATCTTCAAAATGTGTAAAAAGTATTTGTAATGTATATAGACCTGTATTGAAAGCGTAATAAAAACTAAGATTTCAAATAAAATGTTTTAATGAAATAAAAGTTTTACCTAACAACTCTACCTAAATATATTTAGGAGTGAAATAGGAAACACATATATTTCTTGTTGGCCTAAAGAGGGGTGGGGGTGTTGTTGTTAAAGATCCACATTGCAATAGAGGAGCTCATATTAATCACACTAGTGCACTCGCTGTTTCTGGAGACGGTCAGATTTTACTCTTTAGACAAGAGTCTCACAAGCCTTAACGGTCGCCTGAGTACCAAAGCCTTTACATAGGCCATGTATTTTGTTTTTCCTCTCGCATGTCTGAGAGTATAGAAGGAATATTTGATATATATGTGGTTATGGATAAAGGGTTACTGTGTTTAATACCAAATAGCGTTTTTGTATATAAGAAACTTTTAGGTGTGGTAAGTTAAAAGAATGTAAAAGAAAACATAGGTATAACGTCTGAATAAATTCATTGCTGTAATCTATGTTTATTTTTGGAAATACATGTAATCTATATTTCCTTAATAACCAATAACTTAGAGATTGGTTCATTGCCCCCTACCTCCACTGAAAGCTGTACACCCTAGTGGCACACACTAAAATTGAAGTTTTCACCGTTTATTTGAAGTGAAATTTCAGAAATCATGGAAGTATCTGCTACAGCATTATGGGCAGAAACCATGCGTATTAGTTATATTATGGGGAGTGGCAGCATAATTGAAAATTTCACCAAAATATCGATCAAATTTGCATCCTTACGTGTGGTTGACGAATATTGTTGAAGCGTTCACTTATTTCTAGCACAAATTGCAAGGCGGGAAACGAGTAAGAGTAAGCGGGGACATCACTGTGTTCCGTTGTATGTTAATATAAGGCTAGTTTCTCTCTCTCTCTCTCTCTCTCTCTCTCTCTCTCTCTCTCTCTCTCTCTCTCTCCTCTCTCTCTATATTATATATATATATCTATCTATCTATCTATCTATCTATATATATATATATATATATATATATATATATATATAGTCTTATATTAACACTATATATATAAATATAGATGTAACCAAGCTAAATATGTCAACTTATCTAATAAAACACGCTTCGAATTCCGTACCCACTAATGCCACTATTCCGCACCCCCAAATGTGGGGTTGTACACGGTGGTAAAGTAGCCCCGGAGTTAGCTGCAGAACTGTAGCTCTCTGAAAAATATTTTTTCAGAGAGCTACAGTTCTGCAGCTACCTCGGAGTTTGCGACTGGCATTCAATCGTAACTACTCGGCTATTTCCGTAACCGTCCTATCGGTTACGGAAAAGGACGAACGTGGTCCGATTGATTTGTTGACTTCAAATCGGGTTCGGTGTTCCGTAAATAGTCAGTGTTATTGACTCGGCTTGCTCGTTGTCACTCGATAAATCGTAAACTCTCTGGCACTCTTACGTTAAAGGTCAGGAGTAATGTAACCTACTATTCATCAAACACTGGAATCATAGGTACAGTAGTGGCACATAGTATAAAATTTTGATGACAGACAGATAGGAGTTCGAAATTTTATCAATAAAATAATTCACCTTTGGTAAAAATTGAGTGACTTGCATCACAGGAGTCGGCAGTTCTACTATATAAACAACAACCACTGAACGTAGGTAAAACTGCTGACCCCTGTGCTTGGATTGTTTTCGCAGAGGAAAACGATTTATATCAACCTGTTTGTCTTGAAGTATATTTGCACTTAACACGTCTATCTACACAGAAGTTTAAAATTTTATCAATAAAGTCAATAAATTTCACTTGATTGACTAAACCATCACTGGCCATGAACAATGCATTAAGCAAATTTTTATGCTAACGCATAGCTCATGGCTTGGTTAATCAAGTGAATTTTATTGACTTCATTGATAAACAAACTCCTGTGTTATGATGTACATACAAATTGTCCTTTTGCAACAAAGCAGTCATTATTTAGTATTTACCGTCTAGGGCTATATGTAAAATTCAGGTGGGTGTGATTTTGTACTTATACGAATACCTGTACTTAATAATAACAATATTAATCTTTCTTTTTAAAGTCGGACTTCACAATGAAAATTAGTTACATGGTATACCGTCTTGCACGGATGTTGACGCTAGGGGGTCTTATTTGGGAGGGAAACTGAACTACCTGGAGGAAACCCACGTGTTCGAGCAGGTGACCAATGTACACCTCACATACAACCACTTTCGATCACGGGGGTCAAACTCAAGGTCACAGCATGTGAGAAGCAAGTGCGTTAACCACCTATGCTACCCAGACACCCACACTATATTCTACATGTAACAAACATTATTCTCAAATGAAAATACTTACAACTAGAGGGTAACTTTACATGTACATCATAAGTTATAATTATAAACATGATAAAAAATGGACTATTGTCAGAGTTTGATTACGAAGGGCCGCCACTTTGAAACACCACAGGGTCATCTATCGTGGGAAATTACTACCAAAAGCCCAATTATCCAGTTATATATTGTCATGGGGGAGGGAGGTTGGGGGGGGGGGGGGTGAGGTACAGAATGTGTTTATTGTCATTAGATTAATACACACATTGACTATTGACACTTCACACAAGTTACGTCCCTTGTCCACCTTCCTGTAGAAAAAAAAAATTGTGTTTCAAATTGACATTTGTTATTTTTCGATCAATTAAATTTTAAAACTTTTATGAACACTTAATAATTAGACATATATTTCACAGTAGTAACCAGTTACATGTGGTAGGGTCAAGAAAGAAGGCTTGGATTTTCACTGATAAACCTTTGACTGACCCTGCAAAGGTATGTAACTCTGATGGTTTTTGTGTATATTGCCAATGTTTTACAGAAAACAGTGAAGTAATTGAAATGTGTGATATAAGCAGCTGCATTACAGAAATGAGTTATTGTGTTTGATTTTGAGTTGAAAATTGGACCAGTCATCTTGTTACGTGTATATTGACCATTTCAGAGTATTGGACGGTGATGCCTCGCAGAAGAATCCGCCGTCAGCAATTGATCTGTGGCATACTAATTTTTTGTATAGCTCAGATGATTGACACAAAATGGAATTTCCTCAACCTAAGCAAGTATATCTCTAAGGTAGGCTAAAAATATAATTTATGTAGGATTTTTTTCTGTCATTTGATCTTGAGCATTTTTAGAACTTTGTATAATGGGACTTGTTTTGTTTTTTCTAAAACGTCATTCTGTAAAATATACTTAATGAATATGAATCTTAAATGCGCATTTGGTATTACTCTGTAGATATCTGGCAAACCTGATTAGTAAATATAAATCTCACATAAGTATTACAATATTGTCTGAGGCGTATTGTGAAAGAGTTAAATTACATGTTTCATTTTAATAACATTAACGAAATATGTTTAATTATTTCTGGAAAACTCTGGTGGACTGGTAAATTTTTCTGCGGACTGATTGAAATCATACCCCATCAGTCTGACTGGACTGCATGGTGACATAAAAAGTTAGTTTCAAGCCCTGTTAAGGGTATAAGGCAGTGCTCCAAGTTACATTTGCTATCAGGTCACGAAATGGCAACCTAGAAATATTTCTGGTCGCCATTTTGAAATTTCTAGTTGCCAATTACAATTTTTTCTACTCGCCATGGTAAAAGAATTTGTCAATAAAACTTGTAATTTGTGTTTTTAATTTGATATCTTTCTAAAAAAAAAAGCAACCCTCGTACATGCATGCTCTAAACCTTGTTTTTCTGCCGTTCTTGTTTGCTTTAAAATGTTGTTTTGAAAGAGACTGAAAAATATTTATTCAAACCTCCGATCCCGATGATAAAATTTCGCTGGATGTCCACTCGCGAAAATGCGACTTAATTATAATATTTAGTCGCAAAATCAATTTTCTGGTCACAAATGTGACAGTTTTACTCGCAACTTGGAGCACTGTAAGGTAGCTTTTTGAATTTGTGAAGAGCACTGCTCCGAACTTTAAACTTAACTTTCTGTGTCACCAGTCCTACTGTTCTGGTCTCGAGACCATAAACTGAGAATATACTTTAAAAGTCTAAATTTCAAATCCAGCTAGTTTTTGAAATAATTTTCATAAACAAATTTTCAGTACATACATTTGATTTGAATTTTTGATAAACTGCCCAATTTAGTCACCTCTTACGATAAGCAAGGGAGTACTGAGGACCTATTCTAACCCGGATCCCCCACGGGTCTTGTGTGTACTGAAGAACAGATTGGTTCCGGATACTACGAGGGTAGTCACGATAAACTTAGGGGAGTAAGACCGTGATAACCTGTGGATGGATCGGGCAGAAACCGTGATCTTCCGTACGCTCTGTGATCACGCCGGCACCAACCTAGATTTTTCCCCAGGGACGTACGGGTAGCTACCATGCTTATTCGTAGGGAAACCTGTGTTTTCCATGTCTGTATCATGCTAAGACCGTGTTGATACCGGCC
>NC_079171.1:38026698-38086912 GCF_947568905.1 Ostrea edulis | reverse complement strand
CAGTAGATAGACATGGATTTTTTTTTAGGTCACCCGAGTTGCTCAGTTGACTTAATACTATTGCTATTGTTGTGTCCATTGAAGTGCATCATCCATGTCGTGTTAATAATTGAACATTTTTAACTTCCTCTTGATAACCTCCCAATTTGTTTTAAATTTGGTATGAAGCATCTTTGGGACAAGGGGGACATAAATTGTAAATTCTAATGTTCTTGCACACATGGCACCTTAGGGTTGGGGCAAAAAATAAACAAATATTGACCGATTTCCAAAAATATTCTCTACAACTGCAAATCTGTAAAAAGAATGAAATATATAATCATGTAGAGTAGGAAGGTCTCAACCAAAATTGTCAATTTCATAATCCCCAGGTTAGAGGATCTGCCTCCAGGGCGGGACCAGACTTGGCATATTTTACAGTGTTTATGGGTGAAACATTTAAATATAATCTTTTTCATTGTTACTGAAACTAAATACATTTTTAGAAAGAACAGGTAGCACTTTACCGATTTTTAAATTCCATGATTCTAGATGTAGGGATTTTTGGTACCAGGATCGGGGCCAAAATGGTCATAGTTATTTTGTCTTCATTTGAGAAAAACTTCCTTTGTTTTTAAAGATACTATGCAAAAACTAAAAGCATATTAAGGAAAAACTGTGTTTAAAAATGAGTACTAATCTCTTTGTAGACCAACAAAGGGTCTTCCAAAGGATAGACTGTTTTATCAGGTTATCATTGAAATGCCATTATGGGGGTAGAACACTGTAGAATCATTTTATTTAGGTCAGACAGATGAAATGTGGAGTATGTGGCACATTTACCATGCTTGGAATGACAAACTTTGGACACTGTACCCAAACCTGAAGCACTCCCAGGGCCTGACCATCAATTGGAAGGAATCGGGGCTTCACTACAACAAACAACAGACCTCGAATAACAAGACCATGGACCCGATTCTGCAAGACTGGTTGTTAGAGTATGAGAATCTGCCGTGGACACCAGCTAGAATGGACATTAATGGGCGGGTGTTACACTTTAAGGCTCATTAGAAGAAATATGTCATGATCAGCAGCTAATATCAACAGCAATGGGTGTGTAGTACATATTAAATCTCAATCTCAAGAATATAAAAATCTGCCAGGGGCACCTGCTAAACTTGATTTTATTGGGTGTGTATTGTAAAACACATTAAAGCTCAATCTCAAGATTATAAAAATCTGCCAGGGGCACCTGCTAGAATTGATTTTAATGGGTGAGGGGTACACTTAATTCTCAATGGAAGTCTCTAGAATAGACTACCCTGTCAGGGGCACCTGCTAAAATCGACATTAATGGGTGGGTGGCACACTTTCAATAGTAGAGAGTCTCAAGAATACGAGTATCTGCCAGAAGCACCTGCTAGAACTGACACCAACATGTGGGTAATATTGCAATTCTGAATTGGACACTAGTAGAGATTTGAAGAGTAGAGTATTACGGTAAGACCATTTTGATCTCAGATAAACTTGCCATGATTTCTGTTGAATTTTGCAAGTAATGATTTGTGCACCACAACACTGTCTGTTATACTGAATAAGATTTTTATTTATGTTTAGTTATTACAAGTTTTCGGTGTCGTCTTTTAACTGATAATTTATCAGAAACTTGTGTGATAAGTACTTGTACAGTCTACCATCGAAGAGTTTTACGAATTGTTTCTTCAAATTTTCTCTGTATCGATTACTGTAGATTTTTTATTTTACGCGAGTACTTTTAAAATGCTGTATACAGAGAAATACTCGCCCCCATTTTATTTTCGTCCCTTTCACCCTCGTCAATGTGCAAATTTTATTTTCGTCCCTTTCGCCCTCGTCAATGTGCGAATTTTATTTTATTTTCGTCCCTTTCGCCCTTGTCAATATGCGAATTTTATTTTATTTTCGTCCCTTTCGCCCTCGTCAATGTGCGAATTTTATTTTATTTTCGTCCCTTTCGCCCTCGTCAATGTGCGAATTTTATTTTATTTTCGTCCCTTTCGCCCTCATCAATGTGCGAATTTTATTTTATTTTCGTCCCTTTCGCCCTCGTCAATGTGCGAATTTTATTTTATTTTCGTCCCTTTCGCCCTCATCAATGTGCGAATTTTATTTTATTTTCGTCCCTTTCGCCCTCGTCAATGTGCGAATTTAAGGGTGAAACTCTTCTCTCCATTATCTTTTTAATGCAACGGTGTGTGGGCAAATTTAAATCGGAGCGAAACCGTCAACAAGCGTAGAAAGGCAAAAACAACACGGAACGAAAATAAACCTCTATACAGTATAGTGAAATGACTCTTATACATGTACGTATATGTACATTAAATTACGTGATCATGAATGCTCCTTTTGAATGTAAATCAAGAGTTCTTAGTTACATGTATTTTAGCAACACAAGATTAAAAAAGAGTAGTTTTTTTCGCAAAATTATTACACAATAATAAATTCCCCGTGCATATCTAGGAATCTACTGTAACTGTACAGATACAACTAGGCTCGGTATTTGGTGGTTACGATTACTTTTATACGATATTTTTTGTATATATTCCACATGTCATTTTATTGTTATGTGTTGGTGCTTGTTTGAGTTTAACTGTTAATTGCTCAATTAGTGAAGCCAGTCTGGCTGTGATTTTTCTCTCAGTTTGTCCCCTTTTTACCTGCAGTTTAAGAATTTGCACAATCCTAGAGGATAAGGATTTGGTTCCAGGGAGGAGCCAAAAATTTAAGTTTGTTTATACAGTTTCAAAAGTAAATACATATTTAAGGAAAACAGAAAAGGATGTACCAAAATTGTGAATTTCACAACCCCGGGGTTTTGATTCTAGGACGGGTCCAAATTAGTCATATTGTGTTAATGTTGCATAATGTATTATATTAATCCTTTTATCAGTATAGGCATTTTCAAGGGCATTTAAGTTTTAAGAATACATCTTTGATATTTTAAAAGCTGAATATTAGAATTTAGCTTAGATATTCAGAACAGGAAATCTTTTCTAGATTTTGTAGCCCTTGGGATTCAGGTGACTGATAAAAAAAATTCCAATTGTCTGAAAACAATTATACATTGTAGTTATATTCATATGTATACTTTCATTACATGTCAAATGACTTATACACATTTTATCTCGTGTATTTTCTTCGTCTGTTTCATATTTTTGCATATTTATGTATTTTCATAATACGTGTTATGGTATTTTACATATTCATATAGATATTCTATGTCATACGTTTTTTCTGTATTTTAGTCATGTATCGTGTGATTTTAACATTCCAGTATTTGAATTTTATACGTAGGATAATTTTACATTTCCAGCTTTGTGAAATCCTCTACGTCTGTTCCTATATACAGTGTACATCCTCTACGTCTGTTCCTATATACAGTGTACATCCTCTACGTCTGTTCCTATATACAGTGTACATCCTCTATGTCTGTTCCTATATACAGTGTACATCCTCTATGTCTGTTCCTATATACAGTGTACATCCTCTATGTCTGTTCCTATATACAGTGTACATCCTCTATGTCTGTTCCTATATACAGTGTACATGTAGCTTGTTTGAAGTGTTTAATCATTCGTTTTTGGAACATATCAGATCCCAGTCCCCTTCTATTTATAACTGTGTGTGTCTGTGATTTTTTTCCTACATCTGAAATCCGTAGGGCTGAAAGCAAACAAGTCTTCGCAAAAATGTCCTTGGTAAAAGGGAAGTTCAAATTCAATCAAAGGAAAGTTACATTTCCTTCCAATGGGATCAAAATGTTTACTCATAGTTCTAGAATCCAAGAAACAACGATTAATGTAGGTCTAGAAATGATTGATGTGATTAGGTAGTCCCTTACAATATAAGTTCAACCCACCCACCCTCAACCCACCCCCTTTTTTTTCTCAATCACTGTGCTTGGGAGCAAGGATGATTGCTACAATAAGAGGGATGTGACATTGTATGTAGAAAAATGAATTTTGTCTTTGGATTTTCTGTGTAGAACTGAGTCCTGATCTCATAGCATGGGGTGAGTGCGAGTCCTGATCTCAAAGCATGGGATGAGTGCGAGTCCTGATCTCATAGCATGGGGTGAGTGCGAGTCTTGATCTCATAGCATGGGGTGAGTGCGAGTCCTGATCTCATAGCATGGGGTGAGTGCTAGTCCTGATCTCATAGCATGGGGTGAGTGCGAGTCCTGATCTCATAGCATGGGGTGAGTGCGAGTCCTGATCTCATAGCATGGGGTGAGTGCTAGTCCTGAGTGTGCAATAACAGTAGAGAGTTGTCTGCTGTGACTCTCGTATTGTCAGCAGGATATGGAAGTTTCCCCACATAGTACGTACTGTAGTGGGCTTTGCGTGGGAACTTAAGTGTATAATAACTGTATGCATTGTACTTAGTAAGAGCATGGCAAACCAGGCAAGTGTTTTGGCCTATTGGGGGAGAAAAGAAAGATAGAGGTTTGCCATATTCTTTTAATTCACAAGAGGATGATCTGAAGGTTTGATCAGGCTAATGTCTCTCAAACTGTGTTTTTAGCACAACTGAGCCAAATGCTCAAGTGAGCTTTTCTGATAAAAAATTTCCATTGTTGTTGACATAAACTTTTCATCTTCTTCAGAACTACTTGGCCAATTTCAACCAAACTTGTGACAAATTATCCTTGAGTGAAGGGAATACGAGTTTGTTCAGATGAGTAACAAAACCCTTTTCAAAGGGGAGATAATAGCGAAAATATACTGACAAATTATAAAATCTCCAGAACCAGAGTATCACTTTAAATCAGACTTGTTACAAACCATCCTTGGGTCAAGGAGATTCAATTTTGTTCCCAATGAAGGGTCATGTCCCCTTGAAAGGGGAGATAATCATATAAATGCAAAAATAAGGGATTTGGGTCATTTGAAAATCTTCTTTGAAGAACCACTGGGCCAGAAAAGTTTAATTCAAGTTTGTTAAAATCATGTCCCCTGGGGATAGGGGGGGGGGGGGGCACAACGGGGAATGGAATTAGTACATGTGAATATATAAGGAAAATCTTTGAATATTGACCAAGGTGACTCAGGTGAGTGATGTGGCCCGTGGGCCTCTTGTTGATGACATCTAGACAAATGAAAGTGAAATATTAGACTAGATCTACAGATTCAGTTTTATTGTGTCTGACAGCATTGTTAGACATTTTGGATAGAGGACTAGGTGCATTAATACTATAATTTGGCCCATATTAGACAGTTTGAATAATTTTGTTTTGTTCAGTAGGGTAACTGATAAACTAGCCATAATTTCTGCATTACTCTGTACAGCATTACTAACACAAGTATTGCTCGCGATGAAATTGTAATACACCAGTATTAATGATAGTAATGTTGCATTAATGAGAGTTGCTTTTGGTGATGCTTGATAGTCGATTACATGGATATAGTATTGAACTGTCTTTTTTTTTTTTTTTTGCATTTTTGAGAATTTTCAAGAAAAGTTTACAAAATCTCCCAACTCTGTAACATCACATTTTAAATCAATTTCGAAAAAGACACAAAAATTTCATTCCGAGTTTTTCGACATGAAATTCACGAATTTTCAAAATAAATAGAAGAATTTATATTTGAGGGTCAGTGATGGTTTATACTACACCTTGTCATTTTTCATGTACATTTTATGTGTAGTTACATGCATGTCTCTGACAAATAAAAAATATTCAATTATCCTTCTTTATAATTATGCATTGAATTTAGAGATCCCTCGCGTTTTATAACGAAAGGGATTCAGGCCCCGGTCTGGTCATTAGGTGGATGTGTTTCATAGCGTTCAATCTTTACATACCGATTTTTAGTACTTGATTTACCAGATCCGAGATTGAGGGCCTACTGCGAGTGTCACCGGTCAACAGGGAATGCTTACTCCTCCAAGGCTCCTGATCACACCTCTATAGTGTCAACTCTATAGTGTAATTACTGTTTCAAAGCGGTTCGTGATTGCCCTGTTTTGGATTTTGTATTCTGAATACAAAATAAACAGGCTTATGAGATTGATCACCGTTATCTTCACCCCTTTTGTTGTTTATTTGAAAGCTATAATGTACAGTAATCTTAGTCGGACTCTTTCATCTATTATTTGATGTTTTCCGCCACACTAAACAATTTTTCAGTTATCTGGTGGCGCCCAGTTTTTGTTGGTGGACGATACAACTCAGATACAATGTACCTGGGAAGAGACCACCGACCTTCCGAAAGTAAACTGGGAAACTTTCTCACTTACCAACGCGAGCGGGATTCGAACCCGCGCCGACAGAGGTGAGAGGACGTGTGATTATGAGCGCGATGCTCTAACCACTCGTCCACGGACATGTTCATCTAAGCAACAGAGAAAAGATGATATTATATATGGATGAAGAAGACGTGTTATTTGTAATATGTAGCTTTATTGAGACAAAACTATATAGTTAAAACAAAATGGAACAAAACTTAACAAGTAACATGTACATATTGCTTTTAAAGATACCGGGCACTTTTGCAGGAAGAACAATTCATTTAACTTGTAATACTATTGTGTGAAAGTGGCAATATTTTATGCACTGCTTTACGCTCGTTCGTGTGCATCTAACCCGGTCGGTCGCGTTATTAAAATGTTTGTTTTTTTCTGGATCTGCTTCAAAGTGGAAACTTAACAAAATTTTGATTTTAGCCAGGTGTAATCCTGTCCTCAAGTAATTTAAATCATAGGCACTTGAATCAAACTCTAAAGACCGGAACAGAGAAAAATTGAGCTACAAATCCATCGAACGAATTTTCAGCGTCAAAGTAAACACTCCCAAGGTAAGGAGAGAGGTAGAGCGTCTGTGTCGTAACTGGGAGGTCGTGAGTTCGAGTCCCACTCGTGCCATGGCCGCGTCAAACTTAAGACGTTAAAATAGGTAGTGATTGCTACTCCACCAAACGCTCGGCATAAAAAAAAATGAGAATCACGAGTTTTTCGGATATGACCTTAAAAACGGAGGTCACGTGTCCTGGCAGGCGTTGGTTAGTTTGAGGACCGTAAGCATATACATCTATTCTAAATGTTGATAGTTCACATACAACTGGAGATTGCTCAATACTTGATGTAAAACGAACAAGCATGAAGAGGTCGAACGTAGTCGGGGTCAATCGTAACCACTCGGCTATTTCCGTAACCGCAAATAAACTAGTTTCGGAACTAAGAAGACGAGTGTGATCCAATATTGAGTCGAGACAATATCTAGATATGACGTCACAATATTTGATGTCATCATACCAAAGAGGAAGTCAACAGAAAATACAAACCTCTGAAACTAGCAACGTTTATCTCCTTAGTCTGCCCAGAGATACGGAACTTGGTGACAACCATGCACCACTGGCACACATTACATGGAAATCAACTAGCCACTCGATGTGACAGAGAAATTCATTATTCTACTTTTAAAGTCTTATCTTCACAAGTCAAGGGTTTCGTTACCTAGATCGATTAGTGAGAGGTAACGAATCAGTAACCCTTGACTTGTAGGGATGCTTAAGTCTATGAAATATGTAACTGTACGTTTGACATCGAATGAACATGACCAGCTTGGTTAATGCTAGGCTTGGATCTCAATATGTCCTTACAACAGGAAAAAACTTCTACATGTGCTTATGGTGTTACATGTAGAAGACCAGAATTCCGTACGATATCATTTTAAAAACTGCATCATATGCAGATTGTCAGGATTATCATCGCCTTGTAGAGATCTTTGATCATTCTATTGTGCAATTATCGTTACACTGTAGATTTTTCATTGTCTTCTTGTAATATTCTAATATCTTTGGTAAAAGTTATGTTAGTTTTGATCCATTGGGCCAAGTGTCTATGATTTTGATTTAGGCACTCTACATCCTTGTGCCCATAAGTATTTTCCCTTCAACAAATAACGTGACCTTTGACCTCTCTCTCCGCAGCATTTGGCACTTTCACTTGGAAGATTTCAAACATTTCCACGCGGCAAGCGAAAAACTTCAAACGATAACTCTCGTACTAATGCTCAAATTTGAACAGAAAATGATTAATTAAATGACATTATAGAGTATGACGAACATGGCAAAAAAATTTATCAACATCGTGCAATAAAACGTAACATAACGTTATCTTAGGTCATGTTTGTAAAATAACCGACAATTAATCGCTAAGTACATGTAGCATTTCTGTAATCTTGCATATTCATTTCTTTTTTAATAAGAATTATTTCATTCAATTTATCTGTTTCTTTCTTTTTTTTTCGGGGAAAAAAAGGGGGGTACATTTTCACATCCAGTCCGATGAAAAATCATTCTCGTCATCTCTCTAAATCCTTATATTTGTCTTAAGGAATAGAGAGAGTACGAGATAAGGCACGACAATATTGCATACACATTAGCATTGAGAAGCGACCCCCGCCCTGAATTCTTGGGACCTAGACACAGTCGATAGTAGAATCCTTGTTCAGAACGACACACGTGATCCGGATTACAACAGTCCTTTCTATCTGTGCACACGCCCCAGAATGGCGAGCAGCACTGGTAGTTGCTACCACAGGTTAAGTATTCCACACAGTGATAATCAGCGTAGCACGGCTCGTGCACGGTACTCCGTTTACACCGTGCACTGGTGCCCACGTGCGCCTGATCGCAGTTTTTGCTGCAACATTCCAGCCCGTCGTTGCAGTTCTCGTTCGACCATTTGCACAACTGATGAGAACCTGAATCAGAAAAAGCAACAGAGTTGATTAGTGACGACTCTCAACATTTATTTCAACCTTAAGGAGATTAGTGAATTCTTATCTAAAAAACATACCCTGTGTACCTTTGGTAAGAATTTCATTAAAATCCATTCAAACAATAATATGTTTTACGGCGTGACCGTGTTTGAGGGCGAAGCAAAACAAGATTTGGCATTAGTATCTATATCCAAAACAGGACAAAAACAACCCGAAGTTAGCACGCGGACGGAGCTGTATCAAAGCATCCTAATTTTGGACATTTGATCGGCCTATATATTGAACGCGGGAAATATAACGCAATTGATGTAAACAGTACATTGTGACGTCATATTCAGCGTCGTTATTTAGCAAATTTACAAACATAGCGTTTGAACCACAACAAAAAACATGGCGTTAATCGTGGAGTGATTATATATGATTAAGAAAATAAGATTTACATGCTTTTACGGATTTTATGTAACATCTCAGAACGACGTGAACTAGGGTAGACGAGATTCAAAATGGAAGAATTTATTTATTTAGTCCTCTTCGTGCTGGTCAGCACGTAAGGCCGTCACCAGAGACTTCCATGTTGGTCTGTCCTGCGCCCATTTCTGGACCTGTCCCCAACTCCAGTTGTTATCTTTCATTTCTTTCTCCACCGATCTTCTCCAGGTCTCTCTTGGTCTTCCTCTCTTTCTCTTGCCAGTTGGTGACCATTTCAAAGCAACCCTTGGGATGGAATTTGGGTACATTCTGCATACATGTCCTATCCACAGCCATTTTCTCTTTCTGATCGTCTGGAATAGAGGAGTGGTGTTTGTCCTTTTGTACAGTTCGTCATTTGAGATGGTGTTAGGCCAGAAGATGCGCAATATTCTGCGGAGACATCGGGTCTGAAATACATCCAGCTTGTTGGAAATAGACTTGGTTACTTTCCAAGATTCAGCACCATATAGTAGGACCCCAAGCACGTTGCTCTTGAAGATCTTAATTTTGGTGTTGGTGCTAAACTTTGTTGACCTCCAGATGTTCCGCAGAGCAGCATACGCTCCTGTGGCTTTAGAAATGCGAGCTTGTACATCTGCCTCTGAATCCCCATCAGTGGTGATCTTACTTCCTAGGTATGGGAAGTTGGTGACATCTTCTATGTTTGTGCCATTTAAGGAGATAGGTTCCTCTGATATGGTATTGACCTTCATGATCTTAGTTTTGGAGGTGTTTATATGAAGGCCAATTGTTTCAGCTGTTTTTGCGAGCTGGGTGGTTTTTTCTTGCATGTCTCGATGACGGTGAGATAACAGTGCAATATCGTCCGCAAAATCAAGGTCTTCAAGTACTTCTGTCATACCCCAAGTAATCCCTGTTCGTTTGCTTCTAGTTGTTTTTCGCATAATCCAGTCGATGCAGAAGGTAAAGAGAAGAGGAGAGAGCAGAGATCCCTGTTTCACATGTCCACGAGCTAATATTCGAATCGACGCCATTGGTACCAAACTTTTCAAGTTCCATAGGTATGGTTTAATTTTTCATTATTTTCCTATATTTTAAACATGTGTATACGTGTTACCTATAGGGAGAGCTCCGCTCTCACGGCCCTTCGGGCCGTGAGCGGGCTTCGCCCTCTATAATTGCGGGGCATTTAGTATTTATTTAGGACTCTACCTCCCTTCTCCTCCACTCAGTCAGGCAAGTTGTGAGGGTGTTCATCGAACCCGGCAGATGACATAAAACAGAAGGTAAATACGACATATAGGAGTAGTATGTCCCTCAAATAGTATCAAGTCTTGATGTGCAACGGAAACATTGACTATCATTATACGATTGATTAAATCCGTGATTTCCCATTGATGATGATGATGTTTTTCGCCACATTCAACATTTTTTCAGTTATTAGTGGCGCCCAGTTTAGAGAGAACCCAGATACAATGTAACTGGGAAGAGACCACCGACCTTCCAAAAGTGCATTGGTGTACCTCTCATCTTCCCAATACTGACAACATAACACACGAAGTCTTTGTTCATTACATCTCTATCATGTCATTCTGAATATCCACATCGTGTTATTCATAACGGAATATGCACATCGTGTTATTCATAACGGAATACGCACATCAGGTAATTCATAACAGAATATCCACATCGTGTAATTCATAACGGAATATGCACATCATGTATTTCATAACGGAATATGCACATCATGTAATCCATAACTGAATATCCACATCATGTAATTTATAACGGAACATGCACATCATGTAATTCATAACGGAATATGAACATCATGTAATTCATAACGGAATACAATGTATGTGCATTATGTAATTCATAACGGAATATGTGCATTGTGTAATTCTTAACTGAATATCCACATCATGTAATTCATAATGGAATATGCACATCTCCACTATGAATTTCATAACGTAATATTTACACTCATAATATCTTTGCCTTTACTATCGTTACAAATTGTGGTGATTGTCATTTCCTCATGAATGGGTTGCAGCTGCGATTAAGGCGCGTGTAAATCTTGATCAATAGACTAGTACAGAGTGTACGTCTATTTTAACGATTGGTAAATACAACAGAAATGAAAGGAGGATGTAAATGTGAATTTAAGTTTCATTTTTGAAAATACATGAGGGTATGAACTGCGCCACTTCACACCGACTAACAAGTATAGATCTACTGGCGGGAAATGTCACAGTTTATTTTCAAAAATGAAATATATTTCTTGACTGTATGATAACATTTTGTCAAATTGATTTTGCAGTTATCTCTGGTAAGAATGCTAACAATACAACCACTTCTGCGGTCACGTGACTTTCCTATTTTGACAAAACTATTTTCAATATTTCCTTCGAGAGAGAGAGAGAGAGAGAGAGAGAGAGAGAGAGAGAGAGAGAGGCATGTAACTGATGAAATTCTCAGGTAACGTTTATTTTTCTTTCACTTCATTTTAAAAGTTGACAACGAGCAAACATTGATAACAAAAAATGTTTCAGAAACAGGTGTGCTTCCTCAGATCCCGTGTTGCAAATTTCAAAAGAGTTAACTACATGTATAATTTAATTGATAGTAGTGAGAGGGCTAAACAGTCTGTGCCTGCTGCCCAGTCAACACTCATATGAAATAGCATTTTGTTCAAGTGAATGGAAGAGGGCCTACATAGGCTATGCCTGTTGCCCGATCCTATTGCGTTTCTCAAGAAAAAATGTTTAAATAAATGGTTCTCGAGATATTGAGCGGACAACATGTGGTCTACATTTACCAACTGACTGACAGGTGGAAAACAACGTGTCTCTCTTCTTTAAGGGAGGGCATAAAAATATGACAAGTATCCCTATTTAACAGCTTTCACGTGGTACTGTTCTTCATGTTCGATTCAATGTACGTTTATACATATTTCAGTGTGTGTATTCATACGCAGTCGAAGAAAAGTACACATAACCTGTGACGAAATAATCTCGAATCCATATTTTGTTCTAAATATAGACACACTATAATCTGAGTAGAATAAGTAAGCTTAATTAAAATACGACAGTCATGTCTAGCCGATCGATTTTACTTTCTGTGGTCATTCAATACATCTGTGATTTTTTTTTCCAGCGTTTAAATCTACTTGTCAGACAGGTGAAAAAAAATAGTCCGCGTTAGGCCAAGTAAAATTAATTAGTAGATTATCATTCCCGCCCGCCCCTCGAAAATCGTCCCGCCCTGATTTTTTTTATTTTTCAAAATTACGATTTCCGGATATTTTTATGTCCGGTCCGGTATCGTAAACGTATTTTGTTTCACTTTGCCTTTTAGAAAACCAAATACACATGTAATTATGATTTATAAAGCCTTTTCTCAATGAGAGAAGGCATTTTCGAGGTCAAGAATACCATGGCGAAAAATAAAAAATAAAATCCTCCCACCCGCCCCATTTTTTTGTGAAGTTTGAATGATAATCTACTAATTAATTTTACTTGACCTTAACTTAGAACTGGCAGCTTCTGCGCTTCGTTTTAAGGAACCCTTGGTACAGACGCTTTGCAAATATATCCATTCCCTGGAATTCCAGGGCAAAACTTTAACGCTACAAGCACTGTGGTATGGCTTGTCATGAAACAAAAAAAAAAAAACCTGAATCAGCAAGAAATATGGCTAATGTAGCATCCTATCTCCGTCGACAACCTCTCAACGAGAGGCACGTTATTTTTCAAGTTCCTTGTGAAAACAAGCGTTATGAACACTAATTTATTCAATGGTTGGCTCTTTCCGGAAATGAGACCCAGTCTGAGGAACATAAAGGTTGGTTTTAATCGTGAACTGCCAACACATTGCAATTACGAAATCACTTTCCAAAAGAATATTATATTTGTCGTTCGGATCTATTTTAGTGGTGCTGCGTCATCGTCCCTGGTATCAGATTACATGAAATGTCAAGAAAGTGGAACTCGGCATTTTCCATTCAGATTCAGAGCCGTAACGTAATAAAAACCCCGCATATATAGAATTCTCCCCTCGGATTGACGGGATTGAATTAACGCTGACCCCCGCAGAAAACGTTCCCATGTTAAGAGGTTTTCCTTGGGAAAATTATACCATGACGTCCAAGTTTCTTTTCTACATGTAGGAAAACAAAACGTAACATACAATATACCATAAATGAGAACACCCTCTCCCCCTACCCGCCTAGCATTTATCCAGTTTTAGCTTTAAGCATGTTGCGGGAGCTCCAATCTTTGATTAGTATGTTGAACTTTCAATGAAGCACCGCCAGGGTGCACATTCTTAAACGTCATTCTCAGTAAAAATCAAAGAATATGAAGATGTCATTCAAACACATGACACTGATATCCATAATTTTCTTAATTATGAGTATACTTTAGTATCTGATTGTGAGTAACAATTTAATTTATTATTTTGAGTGCTCGTGACCATGGCAACCAGACATGACCTAATAATGGGCATTTTCAAAGACTCGTGCAATTCCATGAAACATAGCATATCTAACTCCCAGATTCAAATGTATTGCCTTAAGTATCAAATGCTGGTAAATGTCTAAAAACAACCAATTTTGTGTTTTTTCGTAACGTTGAAAAACACCATTTCCCCCACTATGTCTTTAAAAAGATTTGGGTTTTTTTTTATAACATTTATACTATATAGTCTCTCTTGTCATAAAGAATCCCAACATGTGTATTTCAGAATATTGGAGTTTCCTAAATGAGAATATCATCTCCCCCTCCCCGCCTAGCATTTATCCGATTGGTTCGTTTATTAGAATTTTTGGTTGTTCTGGTATCTATTCCAGTATAGCTATTCTTGGTACAATGTATGAATTTTGGAAATTCTTATCATCAGATTTCGGTGGGGATTCGGGTCAGAATAGGTCCTCAGTAACCCTTGCTTGTCTTAAGAGGCGACTAAATAGGGTGGTCCTCCGGATGAGACCGTAAAACGGAGGCCTCGTGTCACAGCAGGTAAAACACCATAAAGATCCCTCCCTGCTCAAAGGTCGTAAGCGCCGAGCATTTGATTAAACTTTGCAACACGTCAATGGCAGTGGGACGTTAAGCAATATACAAGCAATCAATCAACATGGGGCCTCGGCCTCAAAAATGATATTTATATCTTAAATATATCACATACAAATGGACCGCCGCGATGGTAGAGGTTAGAGCGTTCGCCCAGAATGCGGAAGACCGGGGTTCGAATCCCGGCCGCGACAGACCTAAGTCGTTAAAACAGGTAGTGACAGTTTCATCGCCAAAAGCTCAGCATCAGGTGTGAATGTCACGGGTCCTCGGAGATGACCTTAAAAACGGATGTCCCATGTCACAGTTGGTGTGTCATGCTAAAGAACCCTCACTGCTCAAGGGCCGAGCAAAGGCCTAGATTTGAAGCCCTTCACCAGTCTTGGTGAAATCTCCATATGAGTGAAAAATTCTCGAGAGAGACGTTAAACAAGATACAATCAATCAAAAAATGCATTATATAACCGATGAAAAGCATATTCCATTTGATGTTGTTTTGAGGATAAATAAATGACAAACATCCAAAGACGTGGAACAGTTTTTAAGTTCTGAAGAGGATTTTTTCTCCTTTCCTTTTTATAACCTCAACAGAGGACATGCTAGTTTTGTCTTGTTACATGAAACAACAATTCTTTTATTGCAGTAGCAGTGTAAAATTACAGTAATGTCGAAAGAGAATCTTGTCTTGGTCCGGAAAACATTTTTCATGAGCATTCAGTGCTACAATACCGGAATGGTTTTCATCCCCCGTTTTAGCAACGCCCATCTAATCATCGAGCATTGATTGTTCAAACATCAGAAGAGATGATGACCACTTAAACACAACGCAACAGAATATCAAATCTAGCAATGACACCTTAACTGATTACTAAAGAGATTAAAACACGTGGTTGGATATCAACTCGCATCTTTGGGTTTTCTCAGGCGAGAAGGGAATGTGACGAAGGTTATTTTGAAATGTATTTGACGACATTTTATTGTATTTCTTTGGACGCGAATTTGCCATTTGGGCGTTTGTAGACTCATACAATAACGTGCTATTTGATATCATATATTTATTCTTCCTCTCAGTTGCTTTTTATGTGTCATTCCATATTGTCCACTTAACTATAGACGCCACTAGTTATGTACAGCTGAATGGCTACATATTTTTACCTCATGTATGAAAGGTGAAGATAGATAACGAACAGTGATCAATCTCAACTCCTATAAAGAATACAAAATTAAGAGTTGGGCAAATACGGATCCCTGGATATACCAGGGGTGGTATCAGGTGCTAGGAGTGCCAGGAAAAAATGGATACACTTCTGAATTAAAAAATAAATAAAAAATTGAAGGGATTGGGGCATTTTGTTGTCAGATCTTTGAATTATTCTTTTAGAAATGGTAAGTTATCGGTCACTCAAAGACAAGGTACAGTGTATGATAGTATGTATACCGAAACCTGATAAGCCAAAACAATATTATTATTATTACTTTAGGGCCACTTTACAGAAAATGGAGAAATCTAGGAATAAGTTTGGTTTGATGTATTTTAATTTTGGAATAAACTTGTTAATTGTTATGCGTATAATGATAACATCACTCGAGAACAATTGTCTTCTAGTGTTCTGTGGTATAACGAGAACATAAAAGTAAATGATAAAGTAATATTTTTGAAGACATGGAGTGAAAATGATATCAACTTTCTTAATTCCTTATTAGACAATGGTGGAAAAATAATGGAATACAACAAGTTTACATTTACATGTATATGGATAACAATGTAAAACACCAATTTTTAAAAGAATATTTAAGTGTAACCAAAGTAGTAAAGAAAATAATGAAACATCATAAGATTGATCAACTGAGCAAATTAAGAGAACCTTTCATTCCAACACATTTCATTCCTTTGATTTTAGATAAAAATGGAAATAATTTTTTTTTTTTTTATAATACTCTTAATGATAATGAAGTAAAACCTACAGGCCAATTAAAATGGAAAGAAAGGTTTCAAATTTTACAAGATGAATAGAAAAACATTAATACGAATGTATTTTTATTAGTTAAAGAAAGAAAAATACAATGGTTTCGATATCGTGTTAACCATAGGATAATAACTACTGACACACTCTTAAAAATTGTTCACGAGTCGGATACAGATCTATGTACATTCTGTAGACAACAAAGAGAAAGTATATATATTTGAACATCTATTGTGTGAATGTGAACTAGATCAAAATATTTATAAGGAACGTATATGAATGGATCAGTAACATGTTTTCTTTTGATGTTGTAACTTGTGAAAAAAAAAATGTGTTGAGAATGAAATTAGTAACATTATTAATTACCACCTTAGATTTCATATATATTGTTGTAGATATCAGAACAAAACACTTGTGTTAAATAGCTTTAAGCTGACTTTGTCAAATGTACATGTATACAATATAGAATTGAAATTAGCTATAAGAAACAGCTCTTGAATTTTTTCTGAAAAAATGGATTTTATTCGAGCAACTTAGAATACAATAGAATAAAATTTTATGAATTTATGATGCCATATGTATGAATATTGTCAAGTACAGTGTCACAATTTAGTAAATTACATGTAAAGACTGTCATTATAGGGCTGTCCTATACCTTTAAACTTTGGCCTACTTTATATATAAGGATTACATAGCAAGAGTACACTTTGTTTTCATTCTGTCCTGTCCTCTTTTCTTCTTTCTTTATTTGTGAGTGATTGTTGTATACATATTGTTTTACATATTAATTACCCCATACCCACTGGTTAGGTTAGAATGGGGTTTGTAAAATCATAACCCAATAAATGCCAATAAACGACATTTACTCACTAAAAAAGAACTTCGTCATGGAACCCTAGAGTGGTCGATCGCTGGCCGAGCGGCGGGTGCCATAACCACCAGGGGACAGTAATACCATGACGTCGGTATAATTATATTCTACACTTCGAGTTTTTGATTTGCCGGTATATCAGTTTTTTTTTTTACTTCCTGTCGATACTTGGAGCCTGTTGTTGATAGTAGTAAACAGTGTCGTGATGTATGTGGTAGACTGTAACTAATATTCAGATAAATGATACATAATACAGCTGTTTGATATACATCTGTAAGAGCCTGACCCCCACCCCTTTAATGTCATGTTTAAATGTTGTGTCTGTTTTATGTGCTGTGAGGAATTAAGTTTGTCTTATAGGGTTTTATTTTCACACTCAATTAAAACAAATTTCAAACCCAGACCAATACTTGTTTTTATCTTGGATGGACCTTGTGACATGTACGCATGCACAAGATTAAAAGAAATTTGTTTCAATGCAGGATGGACGTCCAGTTAGTTTTGGTGTACAACCCCTTCAATTTGAATCAAGCGCGATGAAAAACTCGACAGAGATACAGTGCTACGTAGCGTTCTAGTAAGCCCCGCCCCTTTCTTTTATTTATTTAAACTATATTTTAATTCACAAAGTGAATGGGATCGGGCAGCAGGCATATCCTATTTAAGCCCTCGCCCCTTTCTTGTTCTTCAAGCACGATAAAGATCCCTTCCTGCTCAAAGGTCGGAAGCGCCGAGCATCGACCTAAATTTTGCAGCCGTTTTGTCCTGCGGTTTACTCTCATTGATTCAAACTATGCTCAAAATAAATAAATCTGCAAGAACGAACCACGGGTGAATGAGACAGGATTTGTTTTCTCAAGGTTAACGACGATGAATATTTACATGTGCTCGTGTGTGATAAAATGTTATGTATACTATGTAGTGGTTTACAATACAAATATTATAAAGTTGTGCAGTGGATACATTCCTAACTCAACACTATACAAATATCATTTATACACTTGATGGAAAGTGTCGATAACTTAGGAGAGCTTTATTAATTGTATTAGTGTCGGGAGACATTTCCTGTTGGATTCGATTGAATCGTGAAATCCTGCTCTATCGACGAGCGGACCAGGCGGTGATAATTAAATCTTTGTGTGACTGAAATGTTGTCTACAGGATTATTTTTTATCGTAATGAACTTTGTTTCAGCAAACATTTTATTTCCGTACCAGAAATTGAAGTGAACATACAACCCATTATGTAAATTTTTTTTCTGTAACAGGAATTGATATGAACATACAACCCGATACATAATTTAATTTTCTTTTCCCCCTTTTCTTTTATGTCCCTTAGATAATTTTCACTCATATTGAGACATCACCAACTGTAGGTGAAATACCACCAATTTAGTTCTATGTTTGATACTCAGGGCCGTAGCAATGAGGGTTATTTAACAGGCCAACGCCTGTCGCGACACGGGACCCCTGCTTTAGGTTCTATCCGAATAAGACATGTGCTTCATACTTTTAAACACTACACCTTTGACGATTCATAGCGTCTTCGGATGAGATCGCTAAAACCGAGGACCCATGCCACAGCAAGTGTGGCACGATAATCGCCGAGCATAGGCCTTTTTGCAGCCCTTCACCGGTAATGGTGACGTGTCCATATGAGTGAAAAATTCTCAAGCTTGACATTAAACAAAATACAAATGTACAACCAACCAACCAACCAAAAGTAATCAAACTTCAGATGTAGAGATTGGTAGTGATTGCTCTTTCGCCAAACGCCTGGCAATCACGGGTCTTTCAGATTTGACCTTGAGAACGGAGGTCCCGTGTCGCGGCAGGCGTTGGTATATTAAAGAATCCCCACTTTTACGACCTGTGAGCTAAGCATGGGTCTAAATTTGTGGTACTTCACCTACAGCTGGTGATGCCTCAGTATGAGTGAAAAATCTAAGATGTGACGAAGAACAACCCACCAAAATTACTATCTACACTAGGTTGTGTCCCCTGTTCAATTTGAACGTTAAGGTTCAGATCAAATATACAGGGACGACTCTTAATTCTGAGATTAAAGCTGAAAACTACAAATATATTCTATATCCATTATATATCATTACAGTGTTAACAATATACATGTAACTTGTAATGATGTATCATATTGGCATGTTTCACGATTAAAAGACAATATGTTTGAAAACGCATTTTAATTTTAATTTAAAATATTAGTAGAAACATATTTCAACAGTCTTATCTAAAAGCTGCATTTCTCAAATTCTCTGGTCGTTTGATAATGATTATAATTTGCAATATAACCTGTCATTATGTCCAATGCTCTCTTGTGTGTTTTTGATACCAATTGTTAGACCGTTCTTTTTATACCGAGTGATAATATAGCATTCATTCAAGAATTAATAAGCGGGTGTGGCCGATCATTAGGGAATGTCCTAAACTCTGATGTCCCTGGAGTCCGTCTTTGTCCTACTTTTGTTTTCAGTTTTTGTATTCTCCATAGGATTTATGAGATTATTAATCCATTATTGATCCATCTCTATAAGTAAGTAAGTAAGTAAGTAATTTTTATTTAAAGTCGGAACTATATACAGGTGAACAATAAACAATAAACATGAGCTAAGAGCTCTTTAACCGACTATATAGCATTAAAAAAACCCACAAAGCACTAATGATATATAATTGCATGCATAGACATAAAAACAGAAATTTTAAATAAAACAGGACGCATACATGTATACAGACATCACAAGTCATGCATACATATACACAGGAACTATCTTCTTATTTGAACAATGATCTTAAATAGTTATTGTATTCCTTATTACATTCGTTCACTGTAGGCCTCTTGATTTCCTTTTTCTAAAGGTCAATTTAAAAGTACATAATTTGAATATGATAACGGTATATTTTCAAACAAGAATACTCTTTATATCAAGATATTTTTGCCCGTACAGTTTGAAATAAAAGAGTAATAAGATAAAGAAAGTGTATATTGTATAAGGCTAGGCCTACTGTAGACAGACAGTAATTTTAGAGTTGTGAGAAAATGGCTAGTCATGAAGACGTTAAATGCAGCAAACTTCTACAGGAAATATGAAATTCCAAACGTTGGTTTGCTCCAAAGCAACATCTATGAAATTAATGCTTTCAATGTCTTCAGTTACGGCGTTTAGAATGAACTCCCTGGATTTTACAATTAGCATTCACATACAGACAAGTCGGGGCTCTTGTATCAATGATAACCACCAGCGCGATGCATTATAACGATCGTTAAATATTGTATATTATCCCAAAGGCATCTTCAATATTAACAATGAATTGTAAACACGCTATATCGAGGTGCATTTAGCGTTGGATAAATATGCTCTCTAGGGATTTAACTATCGAAGAATCTACTGCAGAATCTCGCTCGAATGTTGTCAGACACAGATTTCATTCCCGTGGTCCATTTTTCATTTAATCAACCGTTCGGACAACGAATAATGAAAATCTATAATTTGCAGCTAATTCTGTTCAGTTGTGTCTGGTGTGGATATCAAAATAGGTATTACCATGTCAAAAATCTTATGACGTTAACCTTCTAAATTGCTTCATAGAAACTACAGACATGGGTGTTGCTAAAACGCGGAACGGAAAACAGAACAGAAGACGGAACGGAAAACAGAACAGAAATTAAGAATTAGAATGATTAATGTAGCTAAGATAACACCAAAATCGAAAGAAAATATTTTGTTATGATTAAAATTAAAATGTTAGGAATTTGTTTACAAGCGGTAAAACAATTTTACCTTAAAGCTGTATGACCCGATGTTCATGTATTATTTTTGTACATAATTACTTTAAAGCAGATTAATTACTTTATAAAGTTATCAACTTTCCCTTAATTACATGCTTGAAAACATCTGCATGTAAAATTATTTAGAAAGTAAATATAGTGGGTACATATAGAAATCATCCCATAATAGACGTCTATAAATAGACCCACGCGCGTCAGGGGAATCCCAACATGATATATTAACTCATACGCAACTGTCTAGTTTTAAGGCTGAAAGAACGTAAAAACAACGAATTAGTAAGAGATATTTGATATTTTTATTTCTATTAAACTTATGGTACGGTACTGTTATAACAAAATACACAGCTTTACATAGATAAGACCACCGATGATCTGAAAGTTTGAACTGGTCACGTGACTGTCACTTGAAATGGCAGAGTGACGCGGTTATTTGTAAACATCGATTTAAAAATCAAATTATTTGGGTTAAAACAGGTGAAATAATTTATGATATGTCGCACAGTCTCATAACTACATGTGTGCGATGATTTGATAGCGTTTTTACGAGATGGAAAAATAATATTGTAATTCAGACCATACAGCTTTAAAATTTTGCATCATAAATTGATTAAGCGAAGTTAAACGTATAAGAATTTACAAAGCGATTCACAGATAATTTGCCTCAAATCCAAATCCGTTCATATTGTCAATGAACAGCTCAAAAGTGTTGGTTAATTCTTATATTTATATTCATTTACTAAAACACCGTTTGTTTACATTGCTTCTATTTTGTTGTATAAAACGAACTCCTAACCTCTGTCACAGTCGTAATTGTGACGTACGTCAACACATAGACATGACGTCACACTTTGTCTCACCCTGCCTTTGATCAACATTGCAAGGTGCACTGTATTTTGGAGGTAGGAGACCGCAAGATTGGGGTGATAATCCACGTAAGTTCACAATCTTAATCCGAGGTGTGACTTGCGAGATCTTTGTAACATATACATGTATTTTTTTTCCCAAACCATTACGCTCTCTCAGTCACGTGCTTTAAACTAATTCATAATCCGTTCATAGTCAATATGAACGGATTATGTCGCATGCCGAAATTGGTTGGTTCATAGAGGAAAATGCGATTCGTAATATAAATATAATGTTATACTCAACAAATGTGAGATATTGTACAGTGTTATACCCAATTAATGTGAGATATTGTACAATGTTATCTAACAAATGTGAGATATTGTACAATGTTATCTAACAAATGTAAGATATTGTACAATGTTATACTCAACAAATGTGAGATATTGTACAGTGTTATACCCAACAAATATGAGATATTGTACAATGTTATCTAACAAATGTGAGATATTGTACAGTGTTATACCCAACAAATATGAGATATTGTACAATGTTATCTAACAAATGTGAGATATTCTACAATGTTATACTCAACAAATATGAGATATTGTACAGTGTTATCTAACAAATGTGAGATATTGTACAGTGTTATACCCAACAAATGTGAGATATTGTACAATGTTATCTAACAAATGTGAGATATTGTACAATGTTATACCCAACAAATGTGAGATATTGTACAGTGTTATACCCAACAAATGTGAGATATTGTACAATGTTATCTAACAAATGTGAGATATTGTACAGTGTTATACCCAACAAATGTGAGATATTGTACAATGTTATCTAACAAATGTGAGATATTGTACAATGTTATACCCAACAAATGTGAGATATTGTACAGTGTTATACCCAACAAATGTGAGATATTGTACAATGTTATCTAACAAATGTGAGATATTGTACAGTGTTATCTAACAAATGTGAGATATTGTACAGTGTTATCTAACAAATGTGAGATATTGTACAGTGTTATACCCAACAAATGTGAGATATTGTACAGTGTTATACCCAACAGATGTGAGATATTGTACAATGTTATCTAACAAATGTGAGATATCGTACAGTGTTATACCCAACAAATGTGAGATATTGTACAGTGTTATCTAACAGATGTGAGATATTGTACAATGTTATCTAACAAATGTGAGATATTGTACAATGTTATACTCAACAAATGTGAGATATTGTACAATGTTATACCCAACAAATGTGAGATATTGTACAATGTTATACCCAACAAATGTGAGATATTGTACAGTGTTATCTAACAAATGTGAGATATTGTACAGTGTTATCTAACAAATGTGAGATATTGTACAGTGTTATACCCAACAGATGTGAGATATTGTACAGTGTTATCTAACAGATGTGAGATATTGTACAATGTTATCTAACAAATGTGAGATATTGTACAATGTTATACTCAACAAATGTGAGATATTGTACAGTGTTATACCCAACAAATGTGAGATATTGTACAATGTTATCTAACAAATGTGAGATATTGTACAATGTTATCTAACAAATGTGAGATATTCTACAATGTTATACTCAACAAATATGAGATATTGTACAATGTTATCTAACAAATGTGAGATATTGTACAGTGTTATACCCAACAAATGTGAGATATTGTACAATGTTATCTAACAAATGTGAGATATTGTACAATGTTATACCCAACAAATGTGAGATATTGTACAGTGTTATACCCAACAAATGTGAGATATTGTACAATGTTATCTAACAAATGTGAGATATTGTACAGTGTTATCTAACAAATGTGAGATATTGTACAGTGTTATCTAACAAATGTGAGATATTGTACAGTGTTATACCCAACAAATGTGAGATATTGTACAGTGTTATACCCAACAGATGTGAGATATTGTACAATGTTATCTAACAAATGTGAGATATCGTACAGTGTTATACCCAACAAATGTGAGATATTGTACAGTGTTATCTAACAAATGTGAGATATTGTACAATGTTATCTAACAAATGTGAGATATTGTACAATGTTATACTCAACAAATGTGAGATATTGTACAGTGTTATACCCAACAGATGTGAGATATTGTACAGTGTTATACCCAACAAATGTGAGATATTGTACAATGTTATCTAACAAATGTGAGATATTGTACAATGTTATCTAACAAATGTGAGATATTGTACAATGTTATACTCAACAAATGTGAGATATTGTACAGTGTTATACCCAACAGATGTAAGATATTGTACAGTGTTATACCCAACAAATGTGAGATATTGTACAGTGTTATACTCAACAAATGTGAGATATTGTACAGTGTTATACCCAACAAATGTGAGATATTGTACAGTGTTATACTCAACAAATGTGAGATATTGTACAGTGTTATACCCAACAAATGTGGAGATCATGTACAGTGATATGTAAGAAATTGTACAGTGCTATCTAATAATTTTGAGACATTGTACATTGTTTTTTCAAACCCGTGAGACATTGCACATTGTTATTTTACACACGTGAGACATTGCATATTGTTATTTTACACACGTGAGACATTGCACATTGTTTTTCACACCCATGAGACATTGCACATTGTTATTTTACACACATGTGACGTTGTACATTGTTTTTTCACACGGTGAGATATTGTACATATTGTAATATTTCACACACGTGAGATGTTGTACATTGTTATTTCACACACGTGAGATGTTGTGCATTGTTATTTCACACATGTGAGATACTGTAGTGTTATTTAACACACGTGAGATATTGTAGTGTTATTAAGAAACGTAAAATATTGTATTCTGTGTTATTTAACAAATGTAAGATATTGTATACAAATGTGGCCCTTTATGCCAAAAATACCAATAGTATTAGTTGAATGTGGCCCCGTGTATAGAAAATGTGGCACATTATATAGACAGTTATATAATAAATGCGGCTCCTTATTTATAAATAGTATTACTTTAAATGATACTTAAGTAGAATGATTTCTTATTTCACTAAAACTATGATTTGAGATTAATTTCAACTTTCATTTCAGCTACAAAATGAAAGTAGCACTAAGTAACCCTTATTTTATTTTCCTATCTACTCTTTTATAAGTAAACATAGCTGTCCATCATTTGGATTGTCTGGAGCCAGAAAATTAGCAAAATTCGTCATAAATGAAGACGGCTAGACGTGACATATTGCCACTCCATTGCCTTTCATTAAATCATCGATTGTTTCGTTTTCGTTGTCCATTTGCGTAATAAGCACTAACCAACAGATCGGAGAATTAGTGCACGCAGGTCAATATTTCACTCAGCACCAGAGAATGGCGACCCTCTGCAAACATAAGACACGGTGAACATCGATAAACTTAAACACGATGTACAGTCTCATTGTTAATAGATCTAAGCCATCCCGACACGAGCAGACGAGGATGGAAATCATGGTCTCGTCTCCATTACCGGACCTGGATTTCTCGAGAGAGAGATTTTTTCGAGAAATTCAAGAACCTCTGAACAAATGTAGAGTGAGGCACCCAGGTATTGCATCCCCACCACTTTGAATTTTTTTTAACAAAAATATTTAGTTTTGTTATTCTAGGCCCTTCTCACAGATCCTTTCCCTTTTGGGCGGAACAAGTAAATGTTAAGTCGTATCGCCTCTTTGTTCCCGTGGAGATAGAAAAGGTCCTCAATACCCTTCGCTTGTCGTAAGAGGCGACTAAATGGGACAGTCCCTCGGATGAGACCGCAAAAACCGAGGACCCGGGTAACAGTGGGTGTGGCACGATAAAGAACTATCCCTGCTCAAAGGCCGTAAGCACCGAATATAAACCTAAATTTTGCAGGCCTTCACCGGCAATAGTGACGTCTTCATATGAGTGAAAAATTCTCGAGCGGGACGTTAAACAATATTAAATCAATCGCTGCTTTGAAAACCTCCTGAACCCGCCCCTCTATTCAAAAGGCCAAAGGTACATCCTTGGGTTGAAATTTGGTCTAAATTTTTGGTACTGGTGACGTCTTTTAATTTAAAGTGTGAGAAAAGTAAAAAAAAAAAATTAAAATAATTTTTTTTTTTAAAATGATACTATCATTTTCTCTATCGCTTACAATTTGACACATGTATACCGTTTAACGGGGGGTTTTTTTCCCGCGGGGTGATAAATTTGGCTTGTTTTCCGCCAAAAATTTCACTCGCCAAATATGCACCCAATGCGACTTCAGTATTTCCAAGAGAGATAACTCTTCCTTGTCCGCCAAAATTTATTCCGCTAAAATTATTAGCAAACATTTGAGCCAGCAATTCGCCATGTTGTAGATCCGCAGGGGAAAAAAACACCGCTATAGGGTATTAATTTGAAGCAAAATTGAAATTAAAACGACCATGTATCACGAGTGATCATTAAAAAATCCTTAACGGGACGTAAAACAAACAGTAGACAAACAATGCCCTATTTCTATCAACGTTAATTGCTACTAGGTCCACACCACGAATTCATTAATTTCCTGTCCAATTTTGCTAACCAGGGATATTTTTTTTTCCTCCAAAAAACGACTATGATAATTAAATGTGCTGCTTTAAATACTCTTGCCTTCTTACATTAATCTCTTTACTGTCTGTGTCGTACAGCTTAAAACATTGTAAGATATTCAATGTCGTCATTGGAAGTACGATTATGGTTGAAAGATGTATTTCATTCAGGATTAATATTAGCTCAACAAAATGATCTTCTTTGCAACGGATCATAAACCATCAAGGAGATTAGAACCGATGTTGATGACAAGCATTTAATGGGGATTTTGTGTCAAACTTTTGACGACGCCATTTTAGTCAAAGGTCATTGTCTGCCTATTACTAAACTTATCCTAAGCAACAAGCCATCAAGAGAAGAATATGAGAAGAAGAAATAAATACTGGGGATCTATGGTTGTTGTTGTTTTGTTTTTTTTCGATGTTTTCTGCCACACTCAACAATTTTTCAGTTATATGGTGGCGCCCAGTTTTTATTGGTGGAAGAGAGAACCCAGATACAATGTACCTGGGAATAGACCACCGACCTTCCGAAAGTAAACTGGGAAACTTTCTCACTTAACGGCGCGAGTGGCCGTGTGATTTTGAGCGCAATGCTCTAACCACTCGGCCACGGAGGCCCTTCTATGGTTGGTACTATTTTTGTTAGGATATAATGCCGTAACTACGGATTTGGGACCAACGAAATCCAACAAATTCTAATTCCCCTGAAATATAAATATCAGTATTATCGATGACAAATACACAACTTTTACATGAGCAAATACGATTGATTTATCATATGTATATTATTTAACGTCCAGCTCGAGAATGTTTCACTCATTTGGATACATCACCACTGTCGGTGAAGGGCTGCAAAATTTAGGCCTATGCTCGGCGTTTATGACCATTGAGCAGGGGTAGGGGTCTTTATTGTGTCACACCTGCTGTGACACGGGACCTTGGTTTTTGTAGTCTCATCCGAAGGACCGTCCCATTGAGTCGCCTCTTACGACAAGCAAGGGGTACTGAGGACCCTGATCCCTACGGATCGAGCAAATATGAAGTTATACATACATGTGTACATGTATTACTAAAAGGTTTGACATTTTACACAACCATCAGTATTAACACCAAGTCTTGTTATCTCGCACCTGTTTTAAACATGAACTTCCGGTCAATGATTTTTTGGTATTTGTATAAATGTGTACTTCCGGTAAATGGTTGGTTGTTTTAAACATGAACGTCCGATCAATGAATGGTTGGTTGGTGTGTGTGTAAATGTGTACTTCCGGTAAATGGCTGGTTAGTTTAAATATGAACGTCCGGTCAATACTTGGTTGGTGTGTAAATGTGTACTTTCGGTAAATGGTTGGTTGGTTTTTAAAAACATGAACTTCTGGTCAGTGATTGGTATGTGTGTGAATGTATACTCCCAGTAAATGACTCGATAGCATACGTGTGCTTCCGGTATCATGCACTCACTCCACATGTCTATGTACAAAGAGTTAACGTAGAAGAGTATTTAAAATGACCCTTGAAAGTAGATTACGATCCCCATTCCTACCTTTATAGACTGTCTGTATGCGTATAAATCTACGTCCCATTCGAGAAATTATCACCCCTATTGAGACGTCACCAACTGTAGACGAAGTACCACAAATTAAGACCTAGATTTGTATGCTAAGCGCATGGGGCCAAGGCCTCCCGCGACAAAAGACCTTCGTTTTAAAGGTCATATCCGAAATGCCCATGATTTTCAAATTTTAAATGCCGAGTGTTTGGCGAAGGAGCAATCACTACCTATGTTTGTGAGCGTTTAGAGTTAGATGAGGTCATGGCACGGACGGAGACTATTATAGCGAACGCTCGATCTGGTACGGCTTATGAAGTAATAAATCAAAATCTATTAATTACAGAGAAAAAAAAAATTGAAAATTTTATGTAATTTGATTTATTAGATTGCCTCTTGATTTTGTCTGAGATATAATTTAATAAATCTGCATAGATATTTTTCTTTCTGTGTGTAAATCGATAACGGATTTCCGGTTTGTTGTAGCGTGTTCAATAAATCCAGAGTTTATTCGGACAGCACTAATATTTCTCATTTACCGCTGAACAGGGAAATACAATTATGGTTATGGGTTTGCAAATACAATTACTTGGTCCAATAGATTTCTTATCTTGTCAATAAATTGTTTTTGTTGTCACCGTATTTATCAATGACAAACATCCTCCTCATAGGAAAAATAATGTGTAATGTTATTGTATTTGAAGTGAGGCAATTTGTTTTCTCTCCAAAATTGAAATCATTGGACAAATCAACAATTTGGCACAGTCACACTCGTTTTATACGGACAAACTTATAATGAAGAGTTCAGTAAACCAAACGAAACTGCCTATGAGAACTGTGAAGAGATTGTTGTGTTGATAATTAGACCATAGTAATTGTGTCGCTCCTATCGTGATTTAGAATAGCGTTGGACTATGCGACAGCTTCGTTTTATCTTTCGAGGGACAAAAAACTCGGATTCTCACAGATTTACGCCTCCTCCAACCCCAGAAAGCTTTGGAATTGCTTTATATATATATATATATATATATATATAAAGCACTAAATAATCACAACTAGGTACTGAAAATTTTCGCCCCAGCCCGGGGTCGAACCAGCGACGTATGGCACCCACCGCCTAGCAAGATTGTCAAACCAGTGCGTAAGTCCACTCGGCCACAACGACTTCCCTAAAAAGGAAGCTTTGTTATGCTCCTAAAGCGCTACTTATACACACTGATGCAATCCCACACAGTCGCTGTGTCATTCAGTGTTTAAGATATATATATATATATATATATATATATATATATATATATATATATATATATATATAAGAATAAGAATAATAACAGTCTGTTGGAATTTCCATGGGCACTAATTGTGCTCCTTTGTTAGCTGACCTGTTTTTATATTCATATGAAGCAGAATTTATTCAAAAACTTCTACGTGAGAAGAAAAATTCTCTCGCTGTGACCTTCAATTCGACTTTTAGATATATCGATGACGTTTTGTCTATTAACAATGATAGCTTTCATTCATATGTCGATTTGATATATCCCTGTGAGCTCGAAATAAAGGACACCACAGAGTCGTCCACTTCTGCTTCATACTTAGATATTTTATTGAAAGTAGACATTAACGGCAAACTGACAACTCAACTGTATGACAAACGGGATGATTTCAGCTTCTCCATCGTCAACTTCCCACATTTATGTAGCAATATTCCATTATCACCTGCATATGGTGTTTATATATCTCAACTGATTCGATATGCAAGAGTTTGTTCTGGGTATAGTCAGTTTTTAAATCGAGGTAAGCTACTGACAAACAAGTTGATGGTACAGGGATTTCAACAGTCTCGATTGAAGTCAGCATTTCGCAAATTCTATGGTCGTTATAACGATCTAGTTCGTCAATACAACCTCGCATTGGGTCAAATGCTGTCTGACGTGTTTCATACCGATTGTTAAGCCGTTCTTGGCACACTGATTTGACTGCGGATAACTCCGTTTACCTGATCAGGATATGGGGCTCACGTCACGGCGGGTGTGACTGGTCAACAGGGGATGCTTACTCCTCCTAGGCACCTGATCCCACCTCTGGTGTGTCCAGGGGTCCGTGTTTGCCCAACTATCTATTTTGTATTGCTTGTAGGAGTTATGAGATTGATCACTGTTCGTTATCTTCACCTTGCATAAGCACGAAAACCAAAAAAAACACTACTTTCTTAAAGTGTCGGAACTAAGAAGATGTACAAGGCCAGTAAAGAAGATATTACGCGGGTTGTGTCGAAAATTTGAGTTTTAAATAACCAACAGTGTCGTGGCCTCTTCAGTGCTTATATATATATATATATATATATATATATATATATATATATATATATCCTGGTTAAACTACTCAGTGTTAAAAATACTAAAGAACTGATTAATGTTGGAAAATTTTTACAGTTTGCTACTAAGCTACGAAACTATCATATGGTGTGATATCATTTGTTTAATCTAAATTATACATAGTTGTAACATTGTTGTCTACTCACTCTCCATAATGCCATTTTTGTTTGTTTGTATAAATGTATTTATGTATGTGGTATCCACTGAGCCTGGGGCTCACGGAAATAAAGAATCTGAATCTGGTGCGATACCAACACAGAACCCCGATCTCCTCGTGCAGAGTTTTATCAGACATACTGAATTACGAGATTTGAAATAAACATACTGTTTGCCTGTTTTGCTTGATTCTTTTTTTGTTTTTTTTGTTTTTGTTTGATGATATGTCTCGGGGTGTAGGTTAAGTATCATACATTTGTTTAACCTATTCATTGCGCCTAATTAGGCGATAAAAGAAAGGTTGTTTTTCTTCGTGGTAACACCGACCGTGACACATGACTTCCGTTCATTTCGGAGAGATCCGTAACTGTCATTGCTATTATCAGACGCATGGCGAAGGAAGAATCTCTGATAGATTTCACGCGGCGCTGAGATTGGGAATTGAACAGGGGATTGATTTTATCTTGTTTAAAGTCTCTTTCGAGAATTTTTCACTCATATGGGGGCGTCATTATTGCCGATGAAAAGCTGCAAAATTTAAGCCCATGCTCGGCGCATACGGCCTTCGAGCAGGAAAGGATCTTTATTGTGCCACACCTGCCGTGACACGGGCCCTCGGATGTTTGCGGTCTCATCCGAAGGACCGCCCCATTTAGTCGTCTGACAACTGAGGAACTGACTATCCTGAACGGTGATGTAACGCTAACCATAGTGATATGTTTGTCTTGTTTTATCCAATGATAGTGGATTGGATTATCAGGTTTTTAGAAGACCAATCGAAAACTGGTCGATTCGGAGTAAAACACAGACATTGATACTATCAATTTTCGTTTTAGAGAGCCTTTCCCGATCGTATCATTTAATGTGCAAAAAATGGCTATGATTAAGTTATACATATAGAGACGCGATTGGCAGAACCTTGTCTCTATACCCAGAATCTGATAAATCGTTCATTGCTGTGAATGACTGTTTCATGTCAGCGATTTCCATTTTTACTGAGCATTAATGAATGATGAACTGCCCCTTCCTATACCCACGGCCATCCTATCAATCTTCTCAATTTCTCAAAAAAGTACGTTTCCATACATTTCATCAACGTATTGATTTATATACTATAAAAGGAACGATCAGGGGATATAACGAGAGACATAACAAATCTGTTTATCTGTCATTAGCTAAATCATGTTGCATTAAGCATGCAAATAAATAAAAAAAAAAATAATATTTTCAACTTACCAGGAATAAAGATCGTCAGTAAAATGTTGACATAGAGAGCAGAATTTAAACAGAACACACTCCTCCGTAAATAATCCATAGGTCTGTTTATGCAACACACATTTCGTCCTGTTATTCCAAAATCACTCCTCGGCCCTCATATTCTAAATGTCACCACGTGGTACGCAAGTGTTGTGAGTATTTTAAGAGCACTATGACAGAATAAAATATCTATTTTCAAAACGGTAGCAGTGAGAACGACTTCCACAACGAGACACCCTAGACTCCGTTAATGTCCAGGTTAATTTGCGAAGAACACGTAACTCCGAAGTTTCTGTTCTTTGAACATCAATAAAACAAGATTGCGTTTGGGAATTAAATTCTGCTCTTTGCACGGAATAAAGCTTTTTGGTTTCGTCTTTTATATAACAAAATGATTAGATATTAAAATTGGCTTGTTTTAAGGTGACATTAGACTTGAAAATAAAATGTTTTCTTTTCGGACGCTTTCACTCACTTGAAGAAAAAAAAACCCCAAAACAAATCCCAATATTTTGGCTAGTGTTCAGAACGTGCACACAAAATTCAGTAGTTCCTACACGTTAAATATTCATATTCTGCACAAGACTTAACAAACAAATATGCCCTTGGTGTCATCCCTCCTTAAGTTTTCAGAAATCCAACCCACACATACATCCGTACACGGTTTTTAAAAGTGTACACTGTATTTAAGCGAGAAATCACAGCGTTTCGTGTATGTTGAAATATCACGTAATTTAAGGACTACACGCAACTTGTATGGTGTTTCACTGGCTGATGATTAAAATCCGATATTGACATTTAGAAGCCACTTAACATCTCCATCGGTGTTTCACTTACAGAGTACATATGTATATATATACGTAGGGTGGACTCTAACGGGGATGCGTGATTGACCCATTGTAATCAATAGTTAATAAGCCAGTCGTTAAAGCCCGCCCGAAACAGCTGCTGGGATCCCCCCTTTTTTTTTTTTCAGAGTTGAAAACAGAAAACTTTAGCCACCTTGTGCTGAACAGTGGCGTGTCTTTAAAACATTATATTCTCTCGCTTACGTAAACCTAGGGAAGAAACACCTTAACTGAACCGATTTGTTCATATCCAAAGTTTTTATGGAACAATATGACAAGACCTTGCAGAGTCCGACACAATTTGATATAGCAAGAGTAAATATTTGAAAACTCGGGCAGACGTGTAATACTTTTTTATGTTAACCGATCGATATTCCCATTCTCTTTCCACATTGTATAAAATCATCAACTGACATCATGCAGGGCGTAGTGGTCAAGTATCGAGCATTCAAGGGAACGGTAAAAAAAAAAAAAAATCCCGCAGAGATCAGTGTTGCTAGTGTTTTATGAATTTTTTTATCATTTTCGATAGTAATTCAACTTTTTACTCTAGCAATTCTAAATGATCAATGTTTCTATAATAGTGATCATAGCAAATCAAATTTACTGTTTTGCAACAGGAAATCAAGGAAGTGTTTTACTATAGTACATATTGAAAATGAAAGTAGCATTGTACGCTTTTACTGCAGTACATTTAATGAAACTGAAAGTAGAATTGTACGTTTTTACTGTAATACATACATGTTATAGGGTGCTATAGAAGAATTGTATGTTTTTTCTATATTACATTTAATGAGACAGAAAGTAGAACTGTACGTTTTTATGTAGTACATGTACATTTAATGAGACAGAAAGTAGAATTGTACGTTTTTATATAGTACATGTACATTTAATGAGACAGAAAGTAAAATTGTACGTTTTTATGTAGTATATGTACATTCAATGAGATAGAAAGTAAAATTGTACGATTGTACTATAATACATACATGTAATAGTAGAATTGCACGGTGTTTTTTTTCTCTCTATAGTACACTTAATGGGACTGAGTTTTTACTATAGTACATAATTGAAAATGAAAGTAGAATTATACGCTTTTATTATAATGCAAGCTTATCTTTGAAGAAAGATTAGGGTGCTAGCGCCATATCTATCATCTACTATGCAAGTAGAGATCGTTAGAAATGTTTAATTAATTATAAAATTTCTATCATAGTAATTTAATTACCTAGAGTTCATTCACGGAAAAGGAAAACCATCCAGGGATGACTATATGATCCACAACCAGGTCTTGAATATGACCAGCAAAGCCAAGTACCTGATTGTTTTCACACATTTTTATTACTTATGTAGAAAGTTTCCATCATCAAGGATTTAACTGTGAAATAAAATTCGAGACTTCTGTTCCATAAAAATCCCAGAATGTCACACTATGGCGCCCAACCATGCGCATTAGCTGCAAAAAAAACAACAAAACCAAACAAACTAAAGTATATGTTATCGCCCTCGAAATTTCAAGAATGTAGAATCGTAAGATTTCCTATATATATAGTAAGGTGAATATAACGAAAAGTGATCTATCTCACAACTATAGTAATAGTGTTCAATCATAGAAATCACAGAATCGGCTGTTTTCCGATGAATATTAAACTACAGTATATCTCCATTAAATGGCTTGATGAAATGAATCAAACATGCCGTATTTCTTTAAAAACAATAAACGTAGAGAAATTTGTGCATGCGTATATCAGTGAAAACACAGGCTCCAGAACGACCTCGGTTCCGCGTAACCGAGTGCGAACTCGGGCTGCCCGAGTTGCAATCGAACGGAGAAAGTTTCAGTTGTTATATTAGGTATTGTGACGTTTGAACTCTACCCAACTAATTTTGTCTTCTACGAGTGTTTGTGTGGTAGCAATATGTTGATCTTATAATGACACTGCGCATGTGCCAGTTTTTAATCGATGGATGTGATTGGTTGAAGTAGTATACTTGGGAATAAGAAAGAATGTTAGAAACTCAGGTGCGAACCGAAGTCGCCCTGGAACATAAATTCAAAGGATCTAAGCTTATCAATCCTTTCTTTCAAAATCTCTCTCTCTCTCTCTCTCTCTCTCTCTCTCTCTCTCTCTCTCTCTCTCTCTCTCTCTCTCTCAGTAGTTATGTGATACCGGAAGAGACACATGTACAACGAATTTAGAAAGCTTTGGCATATTCCCATTTGTATTTCCTAATTTTGCATCGTCTGTGTGTAATCAAACTTATTTTCCTGATTGCAAATGTAATACATATACATTATCGAATAAGATAAGATAAGATGAGACAAGTTTTATTCCAATTTTGGGCCCAGAGGGCATAACAGCAAGACAGTTTATAAAGAAGGGAAATTTGAAAAAAGAAAGTTTACAACATTAGCTACCGGTTACACAGACTGCAAACTACATGTGGATGTAGCATGTTGGGGAAACGAGTACATACATATATGAATTGCTAATCAGGTGTATACATAAGTAAATGGACAATGTCAGTATTATACCAGCATATGAATAATAAACTATAATGATTTTTGCAGTTTTAAAGCATCACTTCTCTTTCTGAAAGTTTGAACTAAATATTCACTCAATTTGACAATTACTGGTTTGTCTTCATTAATCATCAACCAAGTAAATTTGTCCTTATGTGTTAAATAGATAAAAAAAAAATTGTTGAGCTTGTACATGTATCTACCATTAAAAAACATATTCTCTCTTCAATATAGAATGGACAATCAGTGAGGAAATGAAATTCATCTTCTACACAGTTAAGGTTACATAATTCACATATTCTTTTGTTGTTTTCTAAAGAAATCTTCTGGCCAGAATTGGTTTTTGTAAATTCATATCTTCCTCTTTCAATTCGAAGGTCATGTGCACTAATTCGAAATCTACATTTTTAGCGTTTTTCTTAATTCTAGGGATTCTAAAAATATATAACTTTCCATAGTAAAGTTTTCTTTATACGAAAAATATGTTGTGAGTTTTCCTGATTTCTGACCCTCTTCACGTCTTTTTGACCAGTAAAGTAAAAAGTGTTTCCGTACCTGATTCTTCATTTGTTTTTTGAAAAATGAGAATTTGAGATTTTTACAATTGGGTACCAAAATGCCCATTCCCCCCCCCCCCCCCCCCCCCCCTAAAGTAACTAATGTTTTCGTACCAACAATTTATATTATATGAATTCAGATTGATATTCTCTTTATAAGCACTGTATAACGGGGATGATTCTGGGCAATTCTCAAGTATATGCCAATATAGTAAAATACTTTGGATTATAGAGCAGAACATAGGATATCTACCCATATCTAATTCTATCCATCTATCTAAATCTAATTCAGAGATTATTGCAATATTAGTACTTCTTTTACCGGCACCCAATAGATGTTTACAAAACTTAATGTTCAGGTTTTCTACCTCCCAATTTTTAAAGATATCATATAAATCTCTCTCTTTTTCCAGCATGCGTGCTGAAAGTGTTCCCCAAATCTCGCAGCCATACAAGGCAATGGGTTTTACCATATGATTTAATTGGTGGATCGATAGATTTGATGTCTTTATAAAGTTTGAATGAGGCCTCAAGAGCTTTATTGTATAGATCAGATTTTGCTTCCTTGAATGAACCACAGGAGGATAATATTACTCCTAGATATTTATATTTGTTAGTACATTCAATACAATTGTAACCGAGCACAAAATTTTCTTTAATTAGGTGCCCGCTTTTATTAAAAATGACTACTTTTGTCTTATTGGTATTAATTTCTAAGCACTAATCGTTGCAATATTTTTCAAGTAAGTTTAGTTTGTTTTGTAGTCCATTCTGGTTTTCTGAAAGCAGTACAAGATCATCCGCATATAGAAGAGAGGTACTTTTCTTTCCAGAAAGATTGACAGAGCCAATGGCATCACCTTGTCGGACTCCTATCTCTAGTATATATGGAAGGGTTAACTTGTTCTCTACTTTTATGAAAATATTGTTGTGTCTATACATACTACATAATATGTTGTAGAATAAACCATTGATATTTAATTGTAGGAGTTTTAGTTTAATGCCTTCATGAATGACGGTATCAAATGCCTTGTGAAAATCTACAAAACATGCATAGAGTCGTTTATTGCCAATGTTAATGTATTTGTCAATTAAACATTTAACTACAAATAAATGGTCTGATGTCCTGAATTTTTTTGAAAATCCTATTTGACTCTCGTGCATTATTTTGTTTTCAGTTAAGAAGCCCCCCGTTTAAAATGACATTAAAACGTTTTGCTATGCTGTTAGTTATAGTTATTCCTCTATAGTTTTGTATCAAATATATATTTGTACAAGCATTATAATTTTTCTGCTTTCCATAATCTGCAAACAAACTTGACCACTAAATTTTGTAATATTTACATTCATAATAACTTTCATTCATACGTCTATTCGATATATCCATGTGAGCTCGAAATGAAGGACACCACAGAGTCATCCACGTCTGTTTCATACTTAGAGATTTGATTGAAAGTAGACATTAACGGCAAACTGACAACTCAACTGTATGACAAACGGGATGATTTCAGATTCTCCATTGTCAACTTCCAATATTAATGTAGCAATATTCCATTATCACCTCCATATGGTGTTTATATCTCTCAACTGATTCGATATGCAAGATCTTGTTCTGGGTATAGTCAGTGGCTAGCTACTGACAAACAGGTTGATGGTACAGGGGCTTCAACAATCTCGATTAAAGTCAGCATTTCGCAAATTCTATGGTCATTATAACGATCTAGTTCGTCAATACAAACCATCATTGAGTCAAAATGCTGTCTGACGTGTTTCTTACCGATTGTTAAGCCGTTCTTGGCACACTGATTTTTGACTTCGGATAACTCCGTTTACCTGATCAGGATATAGGGCTCACGGCGGGTGTGACCGGTCGACAGGGGATGCTTACTCCTACTAGGCACCTGATCCCACCTCTGGTGTGGGGTCCGTGTTTGCCCAACTATCTATTTTATATTGCTTGTAGAAATTATGAGATTGATCACTGTTCGTTATCTTCACCTTTCACTGGTATTAAACTGATGTACGTAACTGCAGTTACGTACATTTTAAGATGACGGAAGAAAAAACGGGTAATTTTTCAATTTAGATTATATCTTACCCTATCAACTATTCAGTGATATTATTTAGTCAAGTTTGTGTATTTCTTTACGCTTTATCGTTCAGAATGGTAAAATCCGTTTGTTTCTCCTGAATGGACGAGTTAAACTCGTGTGTAAAAACACACGTGATGTACGTAACTCATTAAAAAACTTTTGGTTGATGTACGTAATTTTTCTATATGATGTACGTAACTGTGCAATTCACTCGTAGTTCGGCAAACCCCAAAGCTTGTTTTCTAAGCAGCTAAACAAGCAGAGAAGTAATGCATATACTTTGTGGCAGAGAAAGAATGCCATTAGCGATAATAAAAACCCTCATTCTATAACCTCTTGAGATATTTGATACGAACAGATGCTGCACACAGGGAAAAGGGGGGGGGGTGTTACTCCAAATTTTGTACTATTTAAAGACTATGCCTATTCTTGGGAAGACAATTTTTTTAATTTTGGTGTCTTTTGGAGGTCAAACAAAACCGTAGTATTTCTGTTAGGGGGTAGGTAAAATGGATGTTTTGGGATTGGTTTTCTTGGTATTTTGAAGGGGTTAAAAATTTAAAGGAGAAATTTACATCATTATCATTAACTTGTATGAATGTTTCACAAGCTTAGAAGATCTTGATTTTAAGATGTTTTATATTTTTCAGGTTATGTAGATTTTCAGTAATTCTTTATTATTATTTTTGGGCGAGGGGGGGGGGGGGGGTGGTGGTGGTAAAAATGTGCATAGATATTTGGGGGATGTTTTTACCAGGTATTTCTTTAGGATACGTTGACAAACATGATTTGTTTGGTATTCTTTTGCTGCAATACTACGTAGACTCAATTACTCTGCTGGAATTAACTCTCCTGGAAAATTTTCATGTGATCTTCAGAGCTCCAGAGTCTGTTTTATCCGAGTGCAATTAATACCAATTAATTACTTTCAATATATTATTTTTTAAAATATCATTTCACGCGTTCTCTTCTGCATATGCATGATATACACAAGTGCTGTAACATGTCGAAATTTTCATATTTCTTCATATAAAATTACATTTTTTAAAAATAAAATCTGTTGAAAGATTTTTCATCCGATTTTTGTGAAAATTCTGATTGTGAAATTCTGTCGCGACCCCCCCCCCCCCCCCCCAACCAAGTTAAATGACCGGTCCCTTATCCTTTTGTTACAAAAACATGGTCGATGCTGTACTTGCTCATACATTAACGAGTTTGGTTACCGTTATTTATATTTGTGGCGTACTTTAATTGAAATTTATCAGTGATTGTGTCATTTTTTGATTGATTGCTCTTTAACTTATAGCATTATAGGTACTACATCATAGATATGAAAGAACGTTCCTAAATCTTCTTAAAAGAGCTTAAATTGAAAGTTTGATTTGATGGCATGTTGGTAGCATTATTTAACATGTTATTTTAATTGATGAAGGCATTCTATCGGGCTTTTTGAATGAACAAATGAATAAAAGTTTAATGGAGATCTTTTGAGTTACGTACATCTTTTATATGCAAATCTGAAAGTTACGTACATCATATTGTGAAAGTTACGTACATCAATCTACGTATTTCAAATACCGATTGCAGCTTTGGGACAGTATCATGAAGACTTTGGGTACAGTTGTGAACTATTGATATAAATAGACATCCTCTTTCGTGAAGTGTATTTCGCTTTGTTTTCTAAAAGACAAAAACATCGCTATTCTAATTTACCTGTTTCTTCTTCCGCCAGCTTGGGATGTACGTAACTGCAGTTACGTACATCAGTTTAATACCAGTGACCTTTCATTCATGCACAGTACAGGATAAATATATTATACTCCGATACTTCCAATGACTGAAAACAGCTGATAAATACGGGCTAATTAAGTGTTTTGCAGTATGTTAAAAACGGAGCGACAAACATTTTTTTAATTTTACATTAGTTTGTTTCATAAATTTATCAGAATAAAAGGAGTAATATTGTATATTCGTAAATAACTGGCCGTATTCGATGTGTTTTCTTGGAATGCCATGTGCATAACTTCCGCATTTTGAATTAAGTGAATGAATGCAAGGTGAAGATAACGAACAGTGATCAATCTCATAACTCCTACAAGCAATACAAAATAATATAATTTTCTCACCTTTGCTTATTCCATTGTACATTATTCTTTCAGGCAATAGTTGATAAATGGTTTCTTCTCATTTAACACATATTTCTTGATCGGTTCACTTCAAATATTTGCATACAAGGTGCAAACGTGTACAGAAAGGCCTTCCTTCACATTTTCGTAAAAGTTATCCAAATTTTTTATTCTATTCTACTACTTTACGACATGTTTTATCTACTTTTCATCACTACAAAGATGTGGTGGTTTTATTTGTTTCTTATTCCCTATACAGTTGCTGTTATAAAATTTAGAAATTCATTTCAAAATTAAGGATTATCTCCGTCACACATAGCTCTTATTCTTAGAACAATTTGACTCCACTTTTTTGGCACTCTGTTTTCCCCTAATATAGCTCTAAAACTTCGTTGTTATATCGGATTTCAAACATTTCGGCTTGAGCATCACCGAAGAGACATTATTTGTCGAAATGCGCATCTGGTGCATCAAAATTGGTACCGTATAAGTTTTACATTATGACCCCTAGGTTGAGGCCTCTGCTGATGAACTGTTAGTCCCCGATTGTCTCTATAGCCCAATAGCTAGGTACTTTGTTACTAGCTTGAAAATACGGATGTATATTTAATTGCTGTTATAAAATTTAGAAATTCATTTCAAAATTAAGGATTATTTCCCACACGCATAGCTCTTATCCTTAGACCAAATTGACTCCACTTTTTTGGCACTCTGTGTTTCCCTACAATTGTAAAATAACTCTAAAACTTCATTGCTATTTCGGATTTCAAACATTTCGGTTGAGCATCACTGAAGAATTTGTCAAAATGCGCATCTGGTGCATCGAAATTGGTATCGTATAAGTTTCACACAGTACAATATCGTGACAAAGTCACTTTCGAGTCTTTTCACACAGGTAAATCGGAAATACCGATGTGGTCGTCCATTTATAACTTATCCATGTAAACCATGCAAACCCGATGTCACAGTCGGATCACGCTCATAATTTTCCGTAACACAGAAAACGCTTTATTTATGGAAACAAACGAGTAGTTACGATTGATGTAGCCACAGAATACTCAATTAATATGGTAGATAAAGAGAGAAATATGACGGGTACGTTTTGTTTTTTTTGTTGTTGTTTTTTTTTGCATATTTATGTCCCCATGTCAGCTTTAAGAACCATAGACATGATAAGGGGCATACGAAGAGAGAAAAGTTGTGTTATTTATAACGGTCATTTTGTTTCTTCTTGGTTATTGCCCCACAGATGATGCTATACAAATCAGTACTAGATCACTGAATGTTTCTTTATTGAGGTGATTAAAGAACACTTTAGAAAATGTCAGCATGTACATCATATTCATTGCTTGTAGGAGTTATGAGATTGATCACTGTTCGTTATCTTCACCTTGCATTCATGTAGCAGCATTCGTTAAACTAACAAACAGGGTTTGTCAAGAGAAATAACTCTTACAAAAGACGCTGAGAAATTACAGCCGGAGACCCTATCAATAATAAAATATAATGCAGGTAGTTGAAGGGTCTTAAGGTAGTGATTGCATGGCATCACGTGGTTTAATTCATGTATTACCTAAAAAGAGACTATTTTATTTCCGATTCCGGAATACGTCAAACGCTAAGAATCAGTAATAATGAGAGACAATGAAAACAAAGACTTGTCAGATATAAATAGACACAGGATAAAGTGAAAATATGTTTAGAAATATACAAGTAAAACAAAATACAAATGAAAAATCCCTTGTGTTTTAATTAATAGTCATAGTTTATGTTTCCATGATTCATACCCCCCCCCCCCCCCCCGCTCCCCGGTTAATTTTCAGTCTTACAAAACGTAAATTCAATTCACAGACTACTAGGCCTATTAAAATTATGATATATAATGCTATAAATTTCATAACAGGAATATGGTGTTTGTGCACATAAATCTAAAATGCTGGATGTAATATCCAAGGGAAACCGTTAGGTCGAGGAATCACGTACGGGTTATGTAAAGGCGTCATTTTGAGCAAAAAATATCGATAATTTTAATCATATCTTTCCTAAGTACACTACACATAGATTTAAAACATTTTATTTTGCTACAAATTATATTCCCATCCTTCACTTTGAGATTGTCAGCTAAGAGTCTCGGAAAATCGAGGGAATCTACTATGTAACGTGGATGTTAAAAGAAATCAAAAAGTGTGAATTTCGAAAACAGCACTTGCTGTTAATATGTTTTTCTCAATTAGTTTAGTTATTTCTTATAATTTAAAAAATAATGAAAGTTTTGTTGTTTTTGATAATCGCTTGGCTTGAAAAGAGAGAGAGAGAGAGAAAAAAGAGAGAGAAAAAAAACGTCGCAGGTAATACGACGTCACAATGCACAGTTTACATCGGCTGTGTTATATTTCCCGCGTTTTTAACATACACTTACAGGGCATGAATATATAAATAATTTCAAACAGAAAGTAATAAAAACATCTCCAAAGCGACAGTACTATCATTCTATGTGAAATTCATTCAATAGTAAACATCAAAACATATTTATAGTTTTAACATGAGTTAAAATAAACACATGTAAGATGCATATTTATCGTATTATCACCTACAGCATTATGTAAGGGGGGGGGGGGGGGGGTAACTATAGTGCTCATAGCGCCATAATAAACCTGAAAACCAATATTGATACTTTCGGGAAACATTCCTACTAACATATGTTAAAACATATGTAAAAATAAAAAGAATTCATTGGTCATTTATTTTTCAGGGGGTGAACATATGTCTGTTTTGGTGAATAAATGCCTTCTAAAAATTGCATAATTGGTCATAAGGAGCCGTGCTACTACTTCATATGAAAATAAGTGAACATATTAATACAATTTATATATTAATTATGGCTTTAACTTCAATTTGATATAAGATTTGTATCACTTACTCTTTTTGTATCATTTTTAAACACCATCTGAAACACCTGTACCATTTATTACAGAAAGTCGACAAGAGGGGTTACTATGACAACCGTAGGGTCACAATTTCCGTGAAAACCACATATGTTACTTTCAACTACAAAATACATAAAAATCAAAAGAATTCATAGATTCATTAATTTTCAATGACCCCTGCAATCACTACCTTAACATGTACTAATATTGCAGACTCATTGTTTTTCTTTTTTTACAATCCAATTCAATTCCAAATCCAAAAACACCACCATGTTAATCTTAAGCTGTCCATCATTCTGAAATTGACTGGGGATTCTTAGTCAACATTCAAAACACTTGATTCGAATTCATCTCATTAATTTCGGAAACTTATATGTTATACGTTATCAATTCTACAGTTTTTAAAGGGGTAGCGACACGATTTTTGATCGAGTGAATTGACTGGTTTTTTGTTTATTATAGAAATAAGGATCTCTTATAGATAAAAGGGTTAAAAATATCTCATACAGATGCATTTTGTATTTATATTAAAAAAATCCGGCTCCCAAAATCGTGTTTGTCAACACGCTTGTCATATCCAGGAACCACGTGCGGAGGTGATAACACCAAGACATGATGGTGAACCAGTTTAGGGAACAAGCTCAAAAAAGAAAGAAAAGACTCAAGTTAGTTACACATCACAAACACTTTTGTAACACATTATGTATAACTAGTGAACACAATGTTTATAAATATAGTTAACACACTGTAGCATCTATTGATAGATATTGTTAACACATAATGATATATGTAACTAACAACGTGTTTATAGATATTGGATTTTCTTCACTTTAGTGGTGTTCCATTCAGCCACGAAGAGGTTGCCTCTCATGTCCACACATAAACCCCATGGACGACCTAAACCACAGTTTTCAATGTGACCGAGAAATTGTCCGTCCTGATCTAAGATGTGGATAAGGGCGTTTACTACTGTCAGGATGTGACCCTGGCTGTATGTAGTGATGTTAACTGGATTGAATGATCTCGTGGTATTAGAAAGATGACCGGTGTATCTAAATCGGAGTTTTCCGGACTGATTGACCACCACTACTGCTTTAGCTTCAATGTCAGTCACACAGATATCCAGGTTCCTGTTCTCACTGAGGTATTTACTGTAATCACCAGATGAATAGAGAGGACGACCCTGATCATCAAACTGAATGGTTTGTGTCTCTGTGGAGCCAGAGTAACGGACAATTTTAGATTGCGTTTCATCATTACTATGCATGGTAACTAGTAGGTCACCAGAGGCGGTACTACAGACATACAGAGGTCTCCATCCACGTAGTCTTATCATTGTGTCTATCTTTTTTTCTCTTTACTACGCTTACAGTACCTGTTTCTGGGTCAGTATAAACAAGATTCCCGCCCCGTGTCACTGCTAGGTCCGCCGGTGTGTTCCCCGACTCATTTTGGATTGACTTCAGTGGTTGAGGAGTTTCATGACGTCATCATATTTCTTCATTAGTGAGACAGGTAACACTGTTTAGATATTCATACCCTGTATCTATGGTGGCAGTGAGTTGCAGTTCATCAAGCAGTTTGACTGGAGGAGATGATACAGCTTGTTGTGGCTTCATTATGTAGCCGAGTTCTTCTGTTGTGATAGAAAATGGCGACAGAGAACCAAACATTTCACGCTTTTCTCTGTTTATTGTTGGGGATGATAAGCTTGGTGATATAACTTGAACTTTAGGTGGTAATCTTCTGAACTCGGCATTTCGTGATTTATAGTTAGATGTTAGCGAGGTATTATTGGACTTCAGTGTTGACTTTAAGTCTAGAATGACCTGTTTGATTTCAGCATTACTATGTGTGATTTCATCTGTGTTTTTATTTAGGACGGCTGGATGTTTGTTTTTCATTTCGTCAATGTCATATTTCCACTGGTTGACAATAGCGGTGACTTCTCGGTGCCAGACTTCTCCTTGTTGGTCGGTAGCTGTTGTCAGTTCCCCGTAATTCGTATTTACCCTGACTTTCTCATTTTGGACATCGATGGCCATTTCTTCATATCGGTGATAAATTTTGGTCTCCAGTTCTTCCAAATCGTTTTGTAAACTTTCCATATTGGAATCGAGTTTCCCCCCTAGGACATCGCATAAAATATATACACTATGTTGATCTGCGACGCAAGTAGAACACACAGGAATATCGCATTTCTCTCAGTTAAGTTCTCAGTGTTCTTCCCCGTGGTTAGATATTCTGGATAGTTAGAGGTACTTGTAGGGGACAACATGGTGTCTCTTAGGTAAATCCGAGAGGTGCTTCGCAACACAGGCTTTGCATGGGTTAATGTTGCACAATTCACAATGGCTTTGTCGGTGGGTGGGTGGTGTAGGTTTCAGAGGAGTCATACAGGGGGGGGGGGGGGGGCGTTCTGGGTACGGCTGCATCAGTGGTACATTACTGGTGTCAGGGTCACAAGAGTAGGTCATTGTCAATAAAAGAAATAAACGTTGATTTTTCCAGCATCAGTGTTGAGAGGGCGAAAAATAAACTTTCAGATACATGTATAAGGTGAAGTTTTGTACGGTTTACAAGTTAACCAATGTAAAAATAAGAAATATATTAACAGTGAATAATATCAAGTTGGAAAAATTATAGATGTGAATGTATGTTTGGGTAAATTGTGTACATATTAGCAAAATGACAAGATCAATGTATAAAGTTTGTGTAAATTGTATGTGGACAAAACGACAAAATACCTTTATAAATCTTAAAGTTTGTGTAAATTGTATGTGGACAAAACGACAAGATACCTTTATAAATGTATAAAGTTTGTGTAAATTGTATGTGGACAAAACGACAAGATACCTTTATAAATGTATAAAGTTTGTGTAAATTGTATGTGGACAAAACGACAAGATACCTTTATAAATGTATAAAGTTTGTGTAAATTGTATGTGAAAAAAACGACAAGATACCTTGATAAATGTTTGTACATGTGAGGAAAACGGTGAGATGTCCTTATCAAAATATAATGTTTGTGTATATCGTATGAAAGGTAAAGATAACGAACAGTGATCAATCTCATAACTCCTATAATGTAAAACTTATACAGTACCGATTTTGATGCACCAGATGCGCATTTCGACAAATAATGTATCTTCACTGATGCTCAAGTCGAAATTTTGGAAATTTGAAATGACAAAAAACTTGAAAGAGCTAAAAAGGAAAACTAAGCAATACAATATGACAAAGCTACCCTGTATGTACAATATGGTGACTAACAATCCTACAAAATATGAACAAAATCCGTTGAGTGGTTTCTGGGGAGCTGCGTCCACAAAGTGAAGTGGGTCGGACGCACGGACATCGGTATTTCTATGTCCCCTTCCGCGTTGCGGCGGGGGACAAAAATTCCCAGATTTTTATCCATTAAGGATTCTGAATGACAATTTAAAATGAAATCAATTTTGAGACACACAAAAACAAAAAACAAAAAAGGAAAATCATACTAGAGTCCCCATTGCAATTACATTCTAAGGTTTGTATAAGACTAATAACCATGTACATGTAAATGACATATAGTCAACAGAATGATTTGAATTAACAATATATAAATCCAATGTTCTTGCCTTCGATATCTTTACCAATAGTCTCTTTCTTATGATTTGAAGTGCGTATGAATCTTGTTGAATATACACTGTAGTACGTTTGTTTTAACGGTTGAGAATTCCGACAAACATCAAAACAGAATGTAAATATGAAAAATAGAATTAGTTTCTGAAAATAAATAAATTGCAATGGGGTCCACCATGCACAGTTATTTCCTCCAGGTGGCGCTAGTGTACTCTGAGGTATATTGTTGAGGACGTTCTGCTTGATTGAAGTGCATGGACGACTCAAGACCTTGATTTCATGCTTCAATTGAGTTGGAATATTTGTGGCGTTGGAACTGCCCTAAGCATATCTAATATATTAGTGATTTATCTAATTTTCCCTTTCCTCACGTGGGGATCCGGGTTAGAATAGGTCCTCATTACCCCTTGCTTGTCGTAGAAGGCGACTAAATGGGGCGGTCCTTCGGATGATTGAATATTGTTTTACGTCCCTCTCGAGAATATTTCACTGATATGGAGACGTCATCACTGCCGGTGAAGGGCTGCGAAATTTAGGCCTATGTTCGGCGCTTATGGCCACTGAGCAGGGGGGGGGGGGGGGGATCTTTATCGTGCCACACCTGCTGCAACACGGGACCTCGGTTTTTGCGGTATCATCCGAAGGACCGTCCCATTTAGTCGCCTCTTAAGAGAAGCAAGGAGGTAATGCGGACCTATTCTAACCCGGATCCGCAAAAACCGAGGTCCCGTGTTGTTTAGCCATCTTGTTTCTTCCTAACTTTTTATCAATTTTGTGTGGCATGATAAAGATCCCTCCCTCCTCAAAGATCATAAACGCCGAGCATAGGCCTACATTTTGCAACCCTTCACCAGCATTAGTGACGTCTCCATATGTGTGAAATATCCTCGAGAGGGACGTTAAACAATATTCAATGAAAGGTGAAGATAACAGTGATCGATCTCATAACTCCTATAAGCAATACAAAATAGATAGTTGGACAAACATGGACCCCTGGACACACCAGAGGTGGGATCAGGTGCCTAGGAGGAGTAAGCACTCCCTGTCGTAAGAAATCTCCCTTTCGATGGTGTCAGTGTGCTGCACTATTTATGGATCTATAACTTTTTTTCACAAAGAGTTCTCTGATCATCTCAAGGGTGGGGCACACATACACGAAATGTGCAAGATCTTCAGGCTCCTAACCACACAGTGGACAAGTTGGGTCCACTTCATGTTGATTGAAGCGATGTTTGTTTGCCTGTAGGATGTATTGTCCAAGAAGTAACTTACGCCGATACAGATGCTTTGTGTATAATTGTAATTTCTGTCCCAGAGAATACCCATACTACATGATTGTTTTTCCCTATTTTTAGATAATAGATATGAAGATGTTTTAGGTTGATTTCATACGTGTTTCCTATTTTAGCTTGTTTCTCCAGTAGGTATTGTAGGTATTACCCACGCGGCGTTTCCATGTGAACTTTCCTTCTACATGTAGATGTAGGAGAAAGTTGTATGTTGATGGTAGGTCAAACTTTTAAAAACAATCGCTCTAGAATAATCCAACTGAATGAGTTTGTAGACTTAATGGATGGCTGACGCCAAGCAAGTTGGTTGTTTATGGAAGCATAAACTCTTCAGATGTTGCCAAATATGGTCAAAATCTACTGATGGGTTTCTGTTTCTAGTGGTATAAAAACTCCCAGTAGCAAGTATGTCGCAGCATCGGAGACTCTGTCCAGAAGATGTTGGATTTGTTTGTGTCATTTCTTATAAAACATAGACATCATGGACATGACTTTAAGTAGAGAGTCGTACCACATCCAATCCGTATATAAGTCGTGGCAGGAAGTAAATTTTGATCAAGTGAAACGAAACCTTCGGATTTAATCCATTGGTTCCATGAAGCCCAGCACCCATTAGGGTATACATTGCTTTCCCTGACGAACGTACACGATCTTGGGCACCGTTGTTGTACTATGTCTGGATGTATAATCATGTATCATCATCGTATGTGCGTTAAATTGCGTTGGACACTGATAGATGAGATTAGTTTACGTGAAGGTCGTGTTCCTGTCTTCAGTAGATGTACATAGTATTGTAGATTTGGTTTCGCTCAGCTCGTAATGTTCCTGGATTGTATAGGATTCCCGTATCTCCAGCATTGGCTGTAGATCTGGAGCGGATCACGTGATATGAGATATCTGCTACGGTTGAGGTTCCGAAATTGATGACACCAATATGAAAGCCTGAGCTAGCATTCCCATAAATTTGCAGCAGAGGGTCTATGAATGTTTTGTATTATAAAATAACACATAAGGACATTACTCAATAACGCTCTATACCGTGTCATCAGGTCATTCCGATATCAGGACATTACACCCTTGGTTTATTTCAAACCTAAAATTATGAAAAATAAAATGCAGGAAATATTAAAAATAATAAGTTAAATATCTTAAAATATATACCAACTCATAAGCATAATTGATTTGGATGCATAAAACATCGTAAAAATGTATCATTTTTGTGGAAATGTCTTATCAGGACATTACACTAAATATTTGGACATTATACCCCTTGGGTTTGAAAATGATGAATTATTATGCATTCAAATGCATTTAATTTTTTAAAAAATTAGTATTTTATGAAAGGAAAACGTATATTTAATTGGATCAAATCTTAAAATATCATATTTTTTAAATATGCTTTAGTGTAAATAGAATTATTGTCCATTAGGTCAATCAGGACATTACACTTATTAGGTCATTACACCGACCCGGTTTTATATTGTGACATGTGCGGGGGAGCATCCCTCTCCTAAAATATTACAATTTGTCATCGAAGGTGAATATTATGTTTACAGGAAAGCAATTTTTAAATATAGATATATTTAAAACGTCGATTGCCTGTGGATGTAAGTTACACTTAATCCTGGGTCGAATCATCTGGAAGGCGAAACGTCCCACTACCGTTATGGTGACGTTAACTTACAAATAATGCGAACGAGAAGATCTTACTTTACACCATGTTGCACCCTAAACGTTGAGTTATCTTAGAAAGGATATCTGAAAGGAGTCATCAATTGTCTTATATTGTATACAGGTTGAATTTACCATGTGCATAATGCGATTGACACAGTGAACAAGTGACACACTAGCATCTAGGAGGAAATTTTGGACAGACAGGAATTCGAACCCGGAACCCCTAGGCCTAGTGTATTACTAGCCAGATGCATTATACCTAACCGCCAATCCATCTAGGTCGACATCGACGGTCAGTATAGCCTTAACTCTCCTTTAATTGTCTTCCCTTCTTCCTAGAACAGTTTTAAACACAGGCGTTTGAAATTTTATCAATAAAGTCAATAAAATTTACTTGATTGACCAAGCCATGAGCTATGCGTAACGCATAGCTCATGGCTTGGTCATGTGAATTTTATTGACTTTATTGATAAAATTTCAAACTCCTGTGTTTTAAGACACACAGTCCAGAATCTTTTCACCCCAGACAGAAAGTGATACCAGCATTTACCTGTTTACAGTCTTTGAGCAGGGAGGGATCTTTATCGTGCCACACCTGCTGTGGCATGGGACCTCGGTTTTTGCGGTCTCATCCGAAGGTGCAGAATTTTAGATTAAACTTTACCATGTTTACATTATGTACTCAGACAGGGGGAGATGGGGGCCGAATGAATGTAAGGAAACTGAACGAGGGACTGTTTTGGTGTTTACTTTTTAATGGGAAAAATGTCTTGAACATGATGAAAACAAAAGCCTTTGGGTTTAAAAAATTCCCAATCTGAAGAAAATTATTGCGATGAATTTTACACTCCATAGTGAAACAGGGTTGGTTAGCACTGATTGTCACAAGAAAAACACCAAACTCCTGGCTTAGCTAGGTTCATTCATTTATTTATCGATGCAATCTGATGCTGATATATACACTTAAAATGTATCTTTTCGACCCTATAACAAATAAAACATACATAAATATCATTTCATAATAATATACATTATATCACGCATAACATATCAGTCACAATGAAATGATTTGACATTAAGAGTTTTATCCCTTAATCTAGATAATCTAAATATGTACATTATGCTTACATCTCACAATATTTCATTATGAGTACTATGAAACTTATAAATGTCATAATATATATAATAGGCAATATATTCCACCTCTCTATATGGGACAGAGCCCAGTGCAAATACTAGCTAACTGATTTAATATCAACTGGATGTTCCAGAAACAATCTAATTAAAATTAGATGTTGGATCCGCTAGCATACTTGCTACACAAACATCTAAAAACATCCCATAGAGGGTCACGTCAGAGGTCAAATTCGGTATCACTCTAGACTTATCGGCTTCAACAAACATTCAATGATTTTGCCAGCGGTGATTTCATTGGTCAATCAAATTTGACCTCTGATGTGACCCTCTACGAAATGTTGTTAGATGTTTGTGTAGCGAGTATGCAATCGGATCCAACATCTAATTTCAATTAGATTGGTTCCAGAAATAAATCTGTCAATAAAAATACTTAATCTTAGGACCATTATTTGTTTTATCAGTATTAAACCACTTATTCCAAATCCTTTGACTTTAATATGAATTACAAGGTTTTACTTTTATTTGATAATTCAAACTTGCACCCTTCTTTCAAAGTGAAATTAATTATACAGACATGTTGATAAAGAAGTTAATACTTATTGTCCAGTCCGTATAAAGTCTAAAATATCATAAATATGTCTTGTCAGCAAACTAGAACTTTCTGTCAACTTGCTACTTCAAAATCTCTGGTAAAAGTACCTGAATAAAACTCAGTCACAAGAACCAATGAAAGTTCAATACAAGCCCTTTAAACTTGACCACATGACCACTCACTTTTATGGGGTGGATCTATAAGTTAAAACGTGAACATTCTGCATGATAGTTTGTTTTTATTTTTTTATAATTAAGATAAAAAACACACTACTACAATAGGGATGCCCGGGACTCGAAAACTGTAGTGACTGCCCTGCTTTATTGATAGTACTGCAGGGCTTTCAACAAATTTAAAAGTAGGAGGCTGAAATGAAAAAGTAGAAGGCGATCCAATGCTTGGCGCCCTTACGGCCAGAAGCTCTGGGGTAAATGACGCAAAATCCTGCATTCTGGCGGTTTCCTGGCACTTAAATGCAGCTTTGAAATTGTCATTTTTTTGCCTGAAATTTTTACTTTTGCCATGAATTTATTGTTTCATATGTGAAATTTTCTGTTCATGCAAAGACTTAAAAAATTCAACATTGCAAAGTACTAATTTTGATGAAAAATGAAAAATAAAGTGCATCAAGATAACTACACTGTACATGTAATTATTTTTTGCAATGCTGTATCAATTAATTTTTAAGTGTCTTTGCTTGAACAGAAACTTTCACTTTTATTTCTACATTTGTACTGAAAGTTTATAAGACTGAATTGTTTTGTAAGAAAGTTTCTACATGCAGAAAGTATTGTTGAAATGAACTAAACTGCATGTTTTGCTCACCCCAATATTTTTTTTAAATAAAACCCAAACAATCTTTATTACAAATTAATAAGTATATAACATTTAAATGACCTATAATTTTATTTTTCCACAAATTCAAGTTAACAGCTACAGATTTGTTGGTAACATAGCGAATTTGTGCTGAAAAATTCTACTTTCGTTTTTATTAAATACCACATGGGCATTTGCAAATTAAAAAAATAGCAAGTCTGAAATCTTTCCTGATTAAATTCTGTTTTCGCTTTAAAATTGTTGATTGATATTATACTCGTGTCACTTTCACTTCTGGCCTTTTTAAAGCCGAAACTGAACAGGGTATTTGTTCTCTTCATTCCGTCAACATCATTGATTTTTACGTTCAGGACTTGTTATCTTTCGGAACTTCTCGTCTGTGTTGTCACGAATTGGGTAAATCCGAGGCTTTCCGACTATTGCAATTGACGTATTATTTTCTACACCAACAGACGACCAATCAGGTGCCGGTATTTACCTGAACTAAATTTAGCGCAAGTAAACACGTTTTTACATCCTGGTTGATAAAGGCCGCGATTTCTGAGTCTACTAAAGTTTGGAAGATGTTTAAAGTTTTATAAAAGTTTTTTTCATTGGACATACATTTTTGTCACTAAAGTAGCCGGCACCTAATGTTACTATAGGCGGCGGAAATTTGAAAGCCCTGGTACTGACGACTGTAGTGGTAGTGTTGTCAAATCGGATGAAAATCATAATCGATTAATCGGTAGCATCGGATGACTGTAACTGATCAATGATCGGCATATAATCGGATTGGAAACTTTTTGGGTAAGAAATTATAATAAATGAGTAACATTACAATTTCAAGATCATTGACACTCACTGTATGTAGTCACTATAGTGTGTAAATTACTTATACACATCTTTTAGATAATATAAATCTTAATTATCATTCACTTATGTTTTCTGAGTCAAGTAAAATGTTGAATTTTCATATGCACAAGATTTATTTGAATCTGGAAAACCAAATGAAACAACTGTTTAATTTTCCGGGTTAGAATAGGTTCTCAGTACCCCTTGCTTGTCATAAGAGGCGACTAGTCCTTCGGATGAGACTGCATAAACTGAGGTCCCGTGTCACAGCAGGTGTGGCACAATAAAGATCCCTCCTTGCTCAATGGCCATAAGCGCCGAGCATAGGCCAAAAATTTTCAGCCCTTCACGGGCAGTGGTGACGTCTCCATATGAGTGAAATATTCTTGAGGGGGACGTTAAACAATATTGTTATTCAATCAATCAATCGAGGGTTTTCACGTTCTGACAATATCTTTAAAAATCTTCTTCTCAAGAACCACTGAGCCAGAAAAGCTGAGATTTATATGAAAGCTTCCTGATATAGACATTCTAAATTGTTAAAATCATGGCCCCTGGGAGTCGGATGGAGCCACAATAGGGGGTCAAAGTTTTACATACAAATATATCGGAAAAATCTTTAAAAATCTTCTTCCCAAGAACCACTGAGCCAGAAAAGCTGAGATTTATATGAAAGCTTTCTGATATAGTGCAGATTTAGGTTTGTTAAAATCATGGCCTCCTGGGGTCGGATGGGGCCACAATAGGGATCAAAGTTTTACATACAAATATATATATACAGGGTTCGAAATTAACTTTTTCAAGCACTAGTCCGTACGGACTAGTCACTATTGATTTTCACTAGTCCGCAAAGCATTTCACTAGGTCCGTCCAGTATATCATATTAAATGATCTTCATTTTACTCAATAGTATTATATCAAACCAAAGAAATATAAACCCCCCCCCCCCAAAACAACAACAGTTGCAAGCAATTCAGTTTTTGACACCTACAGAAGAAAAAGATCACCATACTTGATTTCCCATTCAAGATCTTCAGAAGCATACAATATTAACCTCCAACTTAATCCTTTTATAAACGTCCATAAGTGCGTTCGATGTCGACGTTCCCGTTGTTTTCGTACTCAGTTCTTAGAGTCACAGGAGATCGAAATTTTATCAATAAAGTCAATAAAATTCACTCGATTGACCACGCCATGAGTTGTAGTGTTACGGACTCCTGTGTTAGAGTCGCGAATGACGAGAACATGTGCATACAAAAATGCATGTTCTTAAACCACACTACTTGCAATTCCTGCACCTCGAACCCATTCTCGTGACACTTACTCGGCATTAGTAATCGGCAGGATTTTGTGCTCGCTCGAAGAACAGCGGTCTCGAACGCACTCCATGTGTTTGTAAGATCAGGCTGTCATAGTCACGCAAACACTTAACCATGCATGTAAATGACCATAAGTTCAAATATCTAAGAGACTCATCTTACTAAAATCGTAACCAATTCAAGATTGATTTACGGATTTTCACTAGTCCGTACGGACTAGTGCTATAGAAAGTTTACTAGTCCGACACGTTTTTTTACTCTGACTTACGGACATGAGGTAATTTCGAACCCTGATATATAGGGAAAATCTTCTCAAGAACCATTGGGCCAAAGAAGTTCACATTTACATGAGAACTTTCAAAAACAATGGCCTCCAGGGGTAGGTTTGGGGCCATAATAGGGACTACGGTTTTACATGCAAATATATATGGAAAGTCTTCTGATATTGACCAAGGTGACTCAGGTGAGCGATGTGGCCCATGGGCCTCTTGTTTTTATACATGTAATTGAGAAACCCTATCTGATCAGTCCATATCATTCCGGATTTTAATCGATGATAAATTACTTTTGGAAAAATTCAAAATAGCTATCACCGTCAATATGTAAATACATTTTGTTTCATTAATACAATGAATTTGATATTTATTTTTGACATTTTAAGAAGACTTATGAGAACTGACTCCTACCGTATTATACTGTACCTGCAACATTATTCTTGACATGATAAACGATAGAACATGATACATGCACGATAGGATAGGATACATACACGATACGATAGGATACACGATAAACCAGATAAATGCAAAACCTGATAAAAAAATTGGAGGAAAACCAAATCATTCGAGGTGGGACAGAATATGAACTCCGTTGTTGAATTCAAATAATGCTCAAAAAGTTGTGAAAATAAATTTTTCAATATAATAAAGATGTTTTACCTGCCTATACCCTACCTACTTTTTCTTTAGAGTGGTATAGCTTAAGGAAACACATTTCATTTTGGCCCAATGGTAATATACTGTACGTAAGTTATTAATGGTAATGTACAGTAAGTTGCAGAGTATAGTACTGCCCACAGATTACATTATTTAGTCATTGATTAACTATGTTCCATTTTATTTTGTTCATATTTTTGCAGGTGTCTTATTGGAATCATCCAAAAAAGAAAGTTCAGAGGAAATCTTGGACAGACATACAGAAATCAGCGGACCACCTACCAAAACTGAGACTTTGATGGAAGAGCCAGAGAGAAGCAAAGAAATGAGTGGATCATCCACCAAAAATGAGAGTTTGATGAAAGAGCCAGAGAGTCACACAGAAATGAGTGGATCATCCACCAAAAATGAGAGTTTGATGAAAGAGCCAGAGAGTCAAACAGAAATTAATGGATCATCCATCAAAAATGAGAGTTTGATGGAAGAGCCAGAGAGTCAAACAAAAATGAGTGGATCATCCACCAAAAATGAGAGTTTGATGGAAGAGCCAGAGAGTCACACAGAAATTAGTGGATCATCCACCAAAAATGAGAGTTTGATGGAAGAGCCAGAGAGTCAAACAGAAATTAATGGATCATCCACCAAAAATGAGAGTTTGATGGAAGATCCAGAGAGAAGCATAGAAATGAATGGATCATCCACCAAAAATGAAAGCTTTAAGGAGGATTCAGAGAGTGGCATGGAAGTCAGTGAAACACACAGCAAAGGCGAGAGGTCAGGGAAGTTAAAAAAGAATGTGAAAAACAAGGGACCACCTCGAAAGAAAATAAGGCAAGAAAAGGAATTAGTTCACCATAACTAGTCTTTTTAAAGAAGGTTTTTGTATGCCTGTCCAAGATGGAACATTTGGCGATTATGTCCATCTGTCCTGTTATGGAAATGGAAAGAAAATATGCTTTCTAAGTACATTGGAAGTAAATGAAAATGTTTTTTATGATATTGTTTTTCAATATTGCAGTCTACGCCAATTCGATGAGGTCTCTGTCATCTTGTTTTGGCATAGACCTGTGGTCTATACCAAGTTTTAAACCAATTTCAAACACTGTATTCCCGTGGGTATCCGGGTTAGAATAGGTCCTCAGTACCCCCTTACTTGTCAGAAGAGGCGACTAAATGGGATGTTCCTTCGGATGAGACTGCATAAACCGAAGTCCTGTGTAACAGCAGGTGTGGCACGATAAAGATCCCTCCCTGCTCAATGGCCATAAGCGCCGAGCATAGACCTAAATTTTTCAGCCCTTCACCGGCAGTGGTGACGTCTCTATATGAGTGAAATATTCTCAAAAGGGACGTTAAACAATATTCAATCAAACACTGTAACAAGGGTCACATGATTTTGTCCCATGCACACTCATATGAATATGATTAGGCTGCCTAAAGTTAATTCTATGTTTAACGTCACCCGTGCGCGTAGGTTTCGGCGAAATTGCCGTTTTGAAAAAACAAACAAATCCGGATTTGAAGTAGTTGTTCAGGTTTGGTTTTTCATTTAGCGACTTAATTCTACATCCCGCGTAAGAGGGAAACGCATTGCAAAATTGGATCAGAGGTCCTTACATGAAGAAAATGGAAGTATATGCTACTATTAAAGTAAAGAAAACGTACAAAGATGGTTTGAACCGAACTAATCTCAGCGAGATTCATCGAAGCTGGATATTTGGAATGACGCCTCTTCCGAATGTCAGACCAGTGTCACACAAAGTGATTCGGGAAATCTTGCCTGAACTTCGGTTGCTTTTTGCGATTAAAATGGGTTAAACTGAATTCCTTGACCGCTTCAACTTTTCGCCTTAGACATCCTATTAACTCCCAATAACAATGAAACATGCATTTTTTACCTTTACATGGTGTAAATCCCATAGTAAATAAAGATGGCTATTTTCGAAGCCGTTGCAAACGGCCACCATTTCATATAAAATTTACCTTCTCAACAATGAAGAGTTCTGATATACTATTTCATGACAGTTTGTACTACGATTGGAAATACAGAACTTACTGATTGATAATTACTTTGTACAAAGCATTTAATCATAAAAATTAAAATCACTAAAAAGAAAACTAATATTTTAATCAATTTATTTGAAGGCGTCCTAAACTATTGGAACCCCCTGCCTTGTGTTTGTAGAATACTGATCTTTTAGTTGTGGTACACCAAATTAGCATCTTCCTTTCAAAACTGATTTATAGTACATAGAAAATTGTATAACAAAAACAAAATCAACACAAAACAAAGTAAAGCATATTTTGAACTTTAAGATGTGTCATTACAAAAATATATGAAATATTGTCATAATAATTTTAATTGTAACTGTGAGTCACATGTGTCTAGCAACCATTTCCACAAAAGGAAAAGCTTTCCTTTAGTTTACTGTTTGTGGTGATGACAATCCATTGTTGTTATCGCAAGCCACTCCTCTGCTCACCCAATCTGCAAGGTGTGTTCGCAGAGGGGATACAAACCCAGATTAAGGAAAAAGTCTTTGCTGGGAAAATTTACTTGGACTTGAAAATCAAATCCTACAATGTGTTTAATTTGACATATTACTTTTTTGGTCACTAAATTGGGTTATTGTAATTGACTTGGACTTGAATATAAAACCCAACAATGTCTATTATTTGAAATTGTTGATTTTTGGGGTCACTGGATAGGTGATTTTCAATAGATACACATTTGTTTAAAATTTTTGTTTGTTTATTTTTTTCCTCCCTCCCTCGTAGGTATTGAAGTTTTGAGGTGACGTTAAACGTAGAATTAATTTTGAACAGCCTTATGATTAATAAACATTTAATGGGCTTATCATGTGCTGTGGCAGTGCACCTTATTTGCTAAAGGATTTGAAAATTCAAGATCGATTTGTGTAAATATTCAATGTTCTCTGAGATTTTGATTCAGGGACATATATTTTTTGGCCTGTTCGTCTGTCTGTTGGCCTGTTTGTCTGTCTGTTGACCTGTATGTCTGTTGATCTGTTCGTCTGTCTGTTGACCTGTTTGTCTGTCTGTTCGTCTGTCTGTTGGCCTGTTTGTCTGTCTGTTTGTCTGTCTGTTGATCTGTTTGTCTGTCTGTTCGTCTGTCTGTTGACCTGTTTGTATGTTCGTCTGTCTGTTGACCTGTATGTCTGTCTGTTGACCTGTTTGTCTGTATGTTCGTCTGTCTGTTGATCTATTTGTATGTTCGTCTGTCTGTTGATCTGTTTGTCTGTATGTTCGTCTTTCTGTTGATCTGTTTGTCTGTCTGTTGATCTGTTTGTCTGTCTGTTGGCCTGTTTGTCTGTCTGTTGACCTGTTTCTCTGTCTGTCTGTCTGTCTGTTGACCTGTTCGTCTGTCTGTTGACCTGTTTCTCTGTCTGTTTGTCTGTTGGCCTGTTTCTCTGTCTGTTGACCTGTTCGTCTGTCTGTTGACCTGTTTCTCTGTCTGTTTGTCTGTTGGCCTGTTTGTTTGTCTGTTGACCTGTTTATCTGTTGGCCTGTTTGTCTGTCTGTTTGTCTGTCTGTTTGTCTGTCTGTTGGCCTGTTTGTCTGTTTGTTGGCTTGTTCGTTTGTATGTTGACCTTTTCGTCTGTCTGTTGACCTGTTCATGTGTCTGTTGACCTGTTTGTCTGTCTGTTGACCTGTTCGTCTGTCTGTTGACCTGTTTGTCTGTCTGTTGACCTGTTTGTCTGTCTGTTCATCTGTCTGTTGACCTGTTTGTCTGTCTGTTGACCTGTTCGTCTGTTGACTTGTTCGTTTGTCTGTTGACCTGTTCGTCTGTCTGTTGACCTGTTTGTCTGTTGACTTGTTCGTCTGTCTGTTGACCTGTTTGTCTGTCTGTTGGCCTGTTTGTCTGTCTGTTGACCTGTTTGTCTGTCTGTTCGTCTGTCTGTTGACCTGTTCGTCTGTCTGTTGACCTGTTTGTCTGTCTGTTCGTCTGTCTGTTGGCCTGTTCGTCTGTCAGTTATCTGTTCATCTGTCTGTTTGTTTGTCTGTGTGTTGGCCTGTTCGTCTGTCTGTTTGTGTGTCTGTTGACCTGTTTATCTGTCTGTCTGTTTGTCTGTCTGTTGACCTGTTTGTTTGTCTGTTGGCCTGTTCGTCTGTCTGTTTGCCTGTTCGTCTGTCTGTTGGCCTGTTTGTCTGTTTGTTGGCTTGTTCGTCTGTCTGTTGACCTGTTCGTTTGTTGTTGACATTTTCGTCTATCTGTTGACCTGTTCGTGTGTCTGTTGACCTGTTTATCTGTCTGTTGACCTGTTTGTCTGTCTGTTCATCTGTCTGTTGACCTGTTCGTCTGTCTGTTGACCTGTTTGTCTGTTGACTTGTTCGTCTGTCTGTTGACCTGTTTGTCTGTCTGTTGGCCTGTTTGTCTGTCTGTTGTCCTGTTTGTCTGTTGGCCTGTTTGTTTGTCTGTTGACCTGTTTGTCTGTTGACCTGTTTGTCTGTCTGTTCGTCTGTCTGTTGACCTGTTCGTCTGTCTGTTGACCTGTTTGTCTGTTCGTCTGTCTGTTGGCCTGTTCGTCTGTCAGTTATCTGTTCATCTGTCTGTTTGTTTGTCTGTGTGTTGGCCTGTTCGTCTGTCTGTTTGTGTGTCTGTTGACCTGTTTATCTGTCTGTTGGCCTGTTTGTCTGTTGTCTGTTTGTCTGTCTGTTGTCTGTTTGTCTGTCTTTTGACCTTTTTGTCTGTCTGTTGGCCTGTTCGTCTGTCTGTTCGTCTGTCTGTTGGCCTGTTTGTTTGACTAGTAAAACACTTTAACCTTGATTATATCTTTTACGCAATAAGAGTCTTAGCTTTCATATTTGGTATGTATATATGTATTTCTATGCCCCCCTTTGAAAAAGAGGGGGCATATTGTTTTGCAACTGTCGGTCGGTTGGTCTGTAGACCACATGTTGTCCACTCAATATCTTGAGAACCATTCACTTGATGATAATGATATTTCATATGTGGGTTGGTTATGAGTGGAAGATGACCCCTATTGTTTTTCAGGTCAAAAGATCAAGGGTCAATCTACTCTGGACATAGGAATATAATGTCCGCTCAATATCTCGAGAACCATATGCTTGAAAGACATCATACTTGGCACACTGGTACATCCTAAGGAGTAGATGACCCCTATTGATTTTGAGGTCATGTGGTCAAAGGTCAAGGGTCAAACTGGGCATAGGAATATACAGACCATTCAATGTCTAGAGAACCCTTTGCTTGACAGATAT